>NW_021319641.1:45999-152179 GCF_001605985.2 Dendrobium catenatum
TTACTTGATGGTTTTAGTGCCCCTCTTAAAAGTGGGGATTCTTTGGTTGCTGAAGTCTCTGCTTTGTTGTTTGGTTTGGAGTTGTGCTTGAAAAAGGGTTTTAACTGGGTTTGGATTGATTCAAATGCGATGTGGCTGGTGCAAGTTCTTAAAGATGGTTTTCCTTCTAATGCTCAATGCTTTTACATAATAAGGAAAATTTTAGCTGTTTTAAATGTTATGAGATTTGGAATTTCTCTTATCAGGTCGGAAGGTAATGGGTGCGCTGCTTGGTTAGCTATGAAGGGAGCTTATAGTGATGATTTTGAGGGTGTTGACATTGTTAATATGGATGAGGCTCTTTTTAATTTGCTGTCTTTGGATAACGCTGATGAGCCTATCCACAAAGTCATGTAATTTTGGTTTTTCTCTTATCTGGTTCGCTGGGTATTGTTCGTTTTTTTTGGTGCTGGTTTTGTCTTTGGGTCTGCGGCTGCTGGATCTTGTTGATTCGGCTGTGGCAGCTGACACTCTGGCTGTTGTGAAGGGTGCTTATAGTGCTGCTTTTGTGGGTTTTGAATTTGTTAATGTGGATGAGAATCTTATTAATTGGATGAGTTTGGATACTGCTCATGAGTCTTTTCGCAGAGTTTTGTATTTCTGGTGTTGCTCCCGTCTGGTTAGCTGATGGGCTTAGCTTTGTGGTTAAAGGTTTTTGTGGTTTTGGTTGCTGTTGGAGCTTTTGCTGTTCCTTATTGATGTGGGTTGGTGGCTGTTGGTTGGTTTTTCTGGAGCAGTTTTTTGATGTTGAGTTTGTGGGTGCTGGTGTTTTTTTTTTGGTCGGCTGTGATACTTCTCACATTGGCGGTGGGTTTGAGAGTGCTGGCTGGTGCTGGTTTGCCTGGGCTCTATTCGGTTGTGAGGTTCTTCTTTTGGGTTTATGGTTTATGGGTTGTTTATTTTTCCCTCGGTTTTGTTGGCCTTGCCAGGTATTTGATGATGAATTTTGTTAGGAGGTATAAGCAAGTTTATTGTTTTGATAAGTGGAGTTATACCCTTTTATTACAGGTTTATTATTTTGATAAGAGAAGGTATTTTTATCTTTTTAGTTCAATTGAAATCTATACTGCTATGGATAATCATCTTTGCTGGGATTGTGATTTTGCGATGAATGGCTTAAGGATTTCCCTTTTCATGTATGACAAAATTTTTTGGAGATTTCTTTGCAGGATCAATATCATTAACCAGGATCTTCGCGTCAAAAGCTGTATGGTAATCTCTTTTGGTTTTTTGGATGGTTTTATGTCTTTTTGCAGGAAGCTGGAGCTGACTGATGACATTCCTCGCTTTCTTTTTTGGGTGATGTTGACTCACAGCCCTTGCTATCTTGATTATTATTTTTGTAATAGTAGGAAAGAATCCACCGGCTCTTAGGGTTTATTTTCTCCTTTTTTACTGTTGCTCTTTTGAGCATTAGAGAGCTGGAGGATCCTTCTAAGGACTTTTGTAACCTTTTTATTAAATAAACGCGTAGTCCCCATGTGAGGGTTTTACCCCCAGGTGGGGGTTTTAAAAAAAAAAAAAAAAAACAACAACAAATTTTGGATGGGTTCTTAATGGGCGTAAAAATTTTATTTTGGAGGGCTAGGTTATTCTTAATAGAAAGATTAAAAGAACTTTGAAATCTCTTTATTTTTGAAATAAAAACAAATGTAAAAATCTGAATTTGCTCAAGGATGAATTGAAGAAAGATATCCTCAAACTTCAACTGCAAGAGGAAGTTGAAGGTGGTCTTACTCCTGATAATTTTGCTCTTCTTCGTGCTAAGGTAAGGGAACTTAATGTTACCTTACTCAGACTATCTATGTGGTGGAACCAAAGAGAAAAGGTTACTTAGAATGAAGAGGGGCATACTAACTCAAGGTTTTTCCATGACTATGCTTCAGCCAGGAAGAACGGTAAGCTGATCAGACAAATTAAGGATGGGGGAAACATTATAGTAGAAGACATGGAACAAATCGAGTCTATTTTTTTGAAGTTCTTTGAAGATAAATAGAAATTCTGGAAGTGTAAGAAGCAGAATTTGCCTTTGGTTGGACAGGACCAGACAATTGATGTTGTTGATAGAGAACTGTTAGAGGCTGACTTTACTGCATATGAATTTACTATAGTTGTTTTTCAACAAGGCTCTAATAAATCACCTGGTCTTGATGGTTGTACTTCTTCTTTCTTCAATTTTTTTTGGAATATAGCTAAAGATGCAACCTGGAATGCTATCAATAAATTTTTTAAATTGGGACATATGCATGGTGCTCGGAAAGACACTTTGGTGGTTCTCATTCCAAAAATCAAAATTCTGGTAACTCCTAATTTTCGTCCCATTAGTCTTTGTCAAACCATTTACAAAATTGCTTCTACTATGACAGTGAACAGATTAAAGTGTTGCATTTCAAAACTCATCTCTGAGGAGCAGGTTGCCTTTATTCCAGGCAGATCAATGTCTGATCATTGCTTTTAAGTTCATGAATTTTTTAACAAATTTATGATTTCAAAAAAATAGGAAAGGACTTATGGTGGTTAAGCTTTATACCACACAAGCCTTTGATAGGATGAGCTGGGAGAATCTCGATCATGTTCTTAAATGGTTCGGGTTCCCCAAAAAGTTCTCCTTCCTTATCATGGAATGTGTTACCAATTTGCATTTTTATATTCTTTTAAATGGCAAAGGCTCTAGATGGATTGATGCTAAAACGGTTTCTGGCAGGGTTGTCCTATGTCACCTTATCTCTTTATTTTGTGCTCTCAGCTTCTTTCCAATGTTATCAATCAAAGAGGGCATCAGTTGGGCATCCAAACTTCTAACAGGGCTCCTAAGATCACTCACCTTTTATGTGCTGATGATGTCTGACTATTTGGGACAGCATCCTCCTTTTAGCTCCAAGTTATGAAGAACTTAGTTGGGGAATATTGTGGTTGGACTGGGCAAAGTATCAACAATGCCAAATCTCTTATTTTGTTTGGGAAATTTGTTGGACCAGTTTTAAGAAGGAAACTTGGTAAGAAATTTGGCTTCAAAGTTGTCTGGGCATTAAAATTGTTCTTAGGAGATTGGTTAAGAATGATTTTCAATTTGTTATTGATCATGCTTTGGAGATACATAATGCTTGGGGTGCTAGATATCTATCCTTAGCTGGTAGAATGTCTCTTGCCAAGTCTTCTTTTCTCTCTTTGCCCACTTTCATATCTTCTCATTCTTTGGTTCCCAAAAGTATTCTCTATGAATTGGAAAAAAATTGTAGAGATTTTATTTGGCATCATGATCACGAAAATAGTGGCCTTCACTATGTTGCTTGGAAGGAGTTATGTATACCAAGAGCTTTTGGTTGTATGGGCTTATATTCGGCTGTTCAAAAATCTGGCCCCCTCAGAGCTAGATTAGCTTGGAGGCTTTATCATAATAATTCTTCTTTACTATACAAATGTATTGCTGCAAGGTATGGTCAAGTAATTTGGAGTGGAGGGTCCAAGAGAGGACAATCGACTGCACGGTTTTATCCTGTTAGATGGAGATTCTTTCCTAAAACCAATTGTTAAAGTGAAGATTGTGAATGGTAAAAGTATTAATGTCATGAATGACATTTGGTTATTGGACAATTGTTTCAACAAATGGCCCATACTTACTGATTGTATCAGATTAGAAGACATGATGTTACAGAATTTCCTCCTCTGAGACGGTAACTGGAATTTACTGGAGCTCAATCATTTCTTCAACAAAAACATGGTTAATCTCCTTGTGCAGCATAGTGTTATCCATGAAGCGGAGGAAGATCAAATGGAGCTTCTTTACCAATTATTTGGTAAATCTATTTCAGCCTTGGCATATGCTAAAATTATCAAATCTTATAACCATAATGATGATTTTGGGTTTGCAAATTGGTTATGAAAGTTAAAACTTAAACCAAGAGTTGAATTATTTTGGTGGAGGATGAGTAGGTTTACCATTACTACTAATGTGTTTTAGAAATATAGAAGACTTTGTAACAGTGATCTTTATGCTAGAGGTTGTCTTGAAGTTGAAGATTGTGCACATGTTGCAGTTCATTGCAAATTCCTCATTGATATCATCTGTATGTTGAGATCTTAGGGATTCAACATTCCACTTTTTAACTCTTTGGCAGATTGTCTTTTCCAGCTTAGATATCTTTCTAAATTGAGTTTGGAGATAGTCAAATCTATTGTACAGCTATTTTCTTTTCTTGGAACTGCCGGAATGATGTGAAGCATGACAATTCTATTTTATCTATTTTGGTGACTTCTGCAAACATCTTATTCACAGCTACAAATAATTATCCAATGGTAGTTAACTGGGATGCCTCTCTCCTCAGGAAGTCTGAATCTTCATGGCAACCCCCACCATTAGATTGGATAAAAATTAATGTAGACGCTTCCTTACTGGATTCAAACACAGCTAGCATTTGCGGTGTAGTCAGAGATTCCAAGGGAAGATTGCTCCTAGTCTTCCGTAAGCAGAAACTTCATTGGGAAATTAACCAACTTGAGTTGGATGTTGTTTTTACTTTTAAAGAATTCATTAGGGATTGGATGTTTGAAAGCAAAGGTTTAATAATTGATGAAGATAACTACAATGCCATCAAATTTCTTCATGATTCAATGACAAAATCTACGGCTAAGAATCAGATTTTCGAGAAGATTTCATTCCTTTATGACTTTAATAAGGTAATCTTCCATCTTACCTCTAGGAATTGTAACAAAGCTACCGAGTTGTGTGCTACTCTAGCTTTGGATAATAATTTTTGTTTTGATTCTTTAACTTCTTCAGATATTCCTTCTTCTTTGTTCAACATTTTGAAGAAGGAATATGAGAATTGCACAGTTTGATTAGATTACAATAGCCTCTCTTTTTTTTATTTCTCCTTAATGCAATTTTGTAATTTTCAAAAAAAAAAAAAAAAAAAAGGGCTAGGTTAAACCCAGTTGGTTGGGCGTGATGAAACAATGTGTTGGGCTTGATGGGTCATATCACACTTGCTACAAGTATTTAAGAAATTTAATTCTATAAGGGCTGAGTTTTGGTTTAAGAAAACTCCTTTAGGTGTACTTTGTTTGACCCATGTGGATAAATAATGTAGGCTAAATGGCTGGAGTTTTTTATGAGACATATATTTTTCCCGAGCTAATTTTGGTCAAGGGTTATTTTTTTTCTAACTAATTTCAAATGATTTCTTCGACTTAATGGAGTTGAACCCATACAATAGGGTGGTAATTAGGTTCAATATGCATTTTCAAGGACTTAAGGGACCCCTTGGTCAGTAAGAGTTGACTTGGTCCACCAAAGTTAACATGGGTTTCGAACTAATTTCAATGTATTACAAATAATATTTTGAATTTGTTTAAGTTGGTCCCATGGTTTGATGTGTTCTCCAAGCATCAAATATAGTCTTCAAGGGTTAAAAGGAACTTTTGTCAACCTAAGTTGATAAGGTCAACAAAAGTTGACCACAACATAGGATTTAATTCAATGAACTCCAAATCACATATGAAATTTGTTTAAAGATGTTTCATGGTTTTTTTTACTAAGATGTTAAAGTTTAAAGAAAATTTAGTTTTAGGAGATTTCAAGGTTTTAGGTTTTGAGGTTATGCATAATTCTAATGAAAATGATCATAATCAACAGATTTGGGGATGCCTCCATGGTCAAGAACCATAATATTTAATTTCTTATAGAGCATAACCTATAAATATTTAAATGTTTTAGTGCCTTGGAATATGTGCTGTGTTCAATGGGTTAGGGGACTTGGAATCCCTTCAAATTCGTATGATTGAGCCCAAAGACATGCCTAATCAATATGAAATAAACTGATCAAGAATAAAAGGTCATTTGGTAGGGTATTGAGGTGATTGAAATTTTTACAACAATAGGTTATGGACCTATGGATTTTGGGTTTGAATTTGAGCATTAAATTTTGACGTTTTTAGATTTTCATTAGGTTTGGTTATTTTATTTGATGTAGATTTTACTTTCTAAATGTATTAAATTCGATTTGGATTTTACATGCTTATATTATTGATAAATTTTTTGGATTGTAGATGCTAGAAGAGATGATCAGGTGACATCTAGTGAAGACTGTCAACTAATGCATTTTAAGTTTTATTTTGTAGCAAATAATAAAGTTAATGTGGAAGTCAATGATTGATGTGAGATTTGTTTTCGAAATTATCATATAATTTATAATTATTTGATGAATATCAAGTGATTTGTTAGATGGTCAAATGACAATCAAGGGTGACTATAAAAGGTTGGACTTTTTGTCAGTGATTTGATTGCTACGCTAAAGCATATTTATGGATTAGATTTAAAGTTGGGTATATAGTTCAATGATTTTTATATGGAGGTTTCTTAAGTGATGTAAGAAATTTACATCAATTAAAAATGACGTTAGCAAGTGGAATCTAGGAGGTGTGACAAACTTGAAAATAAAATCACACATTTCAACATTTATTGCAGCGATCAAAAGAATTTGAAGAGATTTTAATGATCAAAAATTTAAATTAATTGATTCCTAAATAGGAAAATTTTATTTTGAACTTGGAAAATGCCACAAGAGGCTTGCTTCACCATTAGTAGATTTAAATTTAATAATACTTATAAGTCATCTTTCTAGTCCTGAAGATGGGATAATAACATAAAGGGAATTAAACCTATGTCAACAAACTAGAGGGCATGCTCTAGAAAATGATAAATCTATAAAGAGATTAACACCTAAATTTGGAATATCTTGATTTAAGATTCAATTTGTGTGGTGCCATAAAAGGCTTTCTCTGCCATATATAGATGATCATATGGAAAAGAATCCTAAGTTTGGGGAATCATACCTAATCTTAGAAGATAAAAATTTAAGCTAGAGTGGTTCCAAGAGGGGCTTTCTCCACTACAAGTAGGTTTCTATGAAACTAATATAGTTCCATGAGGGACTTGTTTCAGCACTAGTAGGTTTTAATGATTATAGGAAGGTGTCATAAGGGGCTTTCCATACCATTAATGAATGATCATTAGAAACGAAAACCTATTTTTAGGACTCACGCCTAATTTTAGAGAACCGTATGAGCAAGTGGAAAGTAAGCCAATAATAAGGAATTATACCTAACAATAGTGGATCAGTAAATAAAATCTTGTAGTACCATGAGGGGATTTCTCCACCACAACCTGATTTCAATTATACTAGTATGGTGCCAAGAAACGCTTAATCCACCTCTAGTAATTTGAATGATATATACCAAAACCTAAATTTTAGTTCACCAATAATAAAATTTATAAAAAAATGGATTCAAAAGGGGATTTTACACCATCACTTAAATATTTAGTATAATGAATATTGGTGAATTAAAAATTATAAATTTTAGTCTAAATTTTAGAACCAATCTTATCCTTTGGACTCAAATCCTATTAAAAATTTTAACAGATTCAATGATTGAATAGAAATAATGGAATTTTTTTAATTTCTTTTAAGACATATCTTAAGACTATCCACCATAATAATGCTTGAGGTATCGCCCATTTATAGGTAATATTGGACGATCTCATTAAAAATCAATTAATTTATAAAATCCTCCCTATTTCACTTTCTCAACCACAAATAAACCTTCTAATATTGATCCAAATTCAGTGCCTATATTTTCTTAATAAATATAGGTCTTGGTTGAATTAAAGCCGAGTTTACTACTTGGAATATTTTGTGATGAACCAACTAATCATGTTCTCGCATCATTTAAGTTTTATAAAACTTAAGAATATACTAAGCCTGCAAACGCTTCATTTTTAAACCTTTAAGTTCTTCAAGTATGAGGTTTGTATTTTTTTTTCTTCCATCATTTTATAACCTATATCTTTAAACATTGAAGGCAGGTCTACCTCAGAAGGAAGAACAACACAACTACAAAGACCAGTCTAAATGGTGTTGACTGAGTAAGAGTCCTTTAAGTGGTTCTACATGCCCACAAAGCTTCTCCTAATATTTTGTGGCATTATTATTTGTTTCCATATAATTTTTTGAGACTTGAACTTGAGTTTTAATGAACACCTTAGCTATTCCATTTCCTGAGTGTAATAGATTATTGAGTATCTCCAATCAGTATTGTGATGTTTTGCAAAGAAGTTTACTTTCATACTTCTAAATAAAAACTATTTTCTAATAAGATTTAGTGAGTAACAATAAATTTATATACAAAATGTTCTTTAAAAAGTTAAAAACATGATGAGCTTTGACTTCTCTGGAAAGGAATTACTTCTACCCATTTTGAGAAGTAATTTTTATTTGTTAATATAAACTTATCACTTATTTATGATGTTAGATCAATTAAACCAACAATATATGTATCACAACTTTAAAATGGGCATGAGGCACTTGTTGGATTTAATATAATTTGCTATTGATGTAAGACAACACCATGTACTTGGCGTTGCTAACAATAATATGCAACTTTCATGCAATCATTAATCATCTATGGCCAATAATACCTCATTCTTTTAATTTTCATTTTCATTTTTCGATAGTATTTTTATGCACCACACAACCTGGCATGCACTTCTTCTATAATTTTTGGGCTTTGAAGTTATTCAAATTTCTAACCACATTTAACAGAAAATATTCTCAATAAAGTGTCACTGATTAAAATTTATGAGTAAAATCCCCTCTATATTTTTTGAGTTGTTGATCTAACATGAAGGAGCTTATTTCCTTTCCAGTACTATACAAGAGTTTCCACCATTCCACTTTACCATCAAATATGAAAATGATTTTCACCTCAATATAGAATTTCTTATTTATATTTTCAGAATATAGGTGATAAGGCTTTTTAAAAATGTAGTTCTAGCATAATTAAATCATCTTTAAGACATTATTGAGCTTTGGTTAATTTTTCTAGGGCATCATTGGTGGAGTTATATTCATGGGGAATCCTAAAAAGAATATATTTTGAATTTGTTCAAGAAGAAGCAATAAATATTGTTGAAAATGAAATATATTTTCCTTTAATACTTACTTAGTACTAGCTATCTAATTAATCACCTACTACGAATCTTGATAAATATTGATTTCTTTAGTTTCAATTAGAATTATAAACTCTAACCCAGTTATTAGTGCAAATACTCAAGTTTTTGGTTCATACGAGGTTCTGACATATGATAAGAGTATTACATTAAACCTTTATCAAGAGTTATTAACATTATATTATTTCAAACTTTCCATATACATATAAGATCAGTATTCCTTATTATATTGAAGTAGCAACATCAAATTAGAGCTCATAGGTGGAATTTTTATTTAATTATATATTCATAATTTAGTCATTTGGTGTTTCATAAGTTATATGATAATTATCCTGTACTAGATGATTTGCTAAGAAATCTGTCATAGCTTACCCTTTAAAAACAAATAATGGAATGAATATAATTTCAAAACTTGAATGAATAATTTACTATCGAGTTAATCACCCTAATAATGTTGGAAGAGTCATTAGATATTTAAGAGTATTTATGTTGGATATTAGATTAACATTATGAGAAAGTATATAGTGCCTTAACTTTCGAGTAGTGAAAATTAAAGCTATGTAATATTTCTCTATCATAGGATAATTTCTTCAGTTGGAACTAACTGTGTATGCATATAATTAAGTGCATTCTCTTCCCCTTACTAATTAACTTGAGCTAATAAGGAACAAATATATTCCCTTAAGGCTGTGAATATAAAATTAATAGCTTCCTTAGAATGGCAACAAAGGTTATTTGATTTATCAAACACTACTTTATAATATTGCTTGCTTTCTAGAAAATTTCATCTTACTGAAAGTGTGCATCCTTCCTGCAAAGAGATATAAATAATTGATATATATTCTTGACTGGTTTGATATAAATCTTCTAACAAAAACTAAATGTCCTTGAAATATCTTAATTGGTTATTACTTTTAAGTATTGACATTTATGTTGTTTCTTTGATATTGTTTGGATCTATTTTGAATCCAAGAAGGTAAAAAACAAAACTAATAAATATCCCTAAAGTAATGAAATATTCACACTTCAAAGGATTCATTCTTCAGTTATGCTAACATAATATTTAGAAAATGGTTCTTGGTTCGTATAAAAGATTATCATTTTCAAAACTTTTAATGACTTGATCATCGACATAACATTCCACTTGATGGTGGATAGGCACAATAAAAAGCTCCTCTTTTCTCACTAGATGGCTTATCCATCATTCTTTAACCCAAATGACATAACCTTCTTGCAATAGACACATATTGATGCTCTAAAAGTTGTATACTTCTTGTCTTTGAGAGCCATTTTAATTTGTTTTTATCAATATGAGACATCCATAAAAGAAAACATTGCATGGTAAGAAGTAATAAAAACACTATATTTTTGTATAGGGTGTTAAAACTCATCTTTAGGATAATATTTTCTTAGATATCTATAATAATTGCATACACAAAACCCACCATTCTTTTTCTTAACTTGGATAATATTTGCAAACAAGGTCCTATATTTCTCTACCTTAATGAAGCCGGCATTAATTAACTTTTTAACTTTCAATATTACTTACTGTAATTGTCAAGTTTCATCCATCAAGATGTTTATTTATAATGGATAAAGTTAGGTTAAATTTCTTCCTTGTAAATTGCTATGCTTGGGGATAATTCGTTGATTTCTTTATATCTCCAAGCAAAATAGACCTTTTGTTATAACATTAGTTTCATTATTTTAATCAAATCAACTTCATTTAATACATAGCACATTAAAATTAGAAGAGGATCTTTTTTTACTACCCAAATTATTTCTTTTAAATCAATAATGGTAGGTTTGATCTTCTCTTCACTCTTTGAAAGTACATCTCTAACTTGAGAGTAATCTAGATGATCTGAACTTTCTAAATAGAGTTTATTAAAAGATTTAATGTTCACTTAAAAGAGACTTTTTTTTTTTTAAGAAAATGCCAACTGCATTAAAGCTCAAAAAACCACAAACCACCAACAATCAAGTTTTACCTTAAGCGTCACACTCCTCCTTCAAGCAATACAAGAAAGAAGAAGGAATGGATCCATCCTGGATATTCTCCCAAAAAAAGGAGTTATCAAGAGCCAAATTAGCACAAATGTCTGATAATTTGTTCCCAACTCTAAGCGAAAAAGAAAAGACAATTTGATTAAAATCCAACAAAAAGGCCAAATTCTCATCAATCATCCTACTAACCTTCCAAGATTTAACCGCATTTTGAAGCATATTGATGATATTGAAATTATCCCCTTCAATGATAACACCTTGTGCTTCAAACATCCAATCTTTCACCAGCTTTTTCAAGTATACCACAGCCAATAGTTCCAATTGAGAGATGTCCCAATGCCAATACTTCTCACCGAAAGCCACCAGAAATCTGCCTTGATCATCTCTAGCCACTCCACCTATACCAGCCATATTATTGCTTTGGAGAGCAGCATCCACATTTATCTTGATCCACCCGGGAGGAGGAGGATGCCAAGTAGATAACAGTCCAAGCTGATTAGCATCCCAGGAGCCCGTTTGAATATTCAGGAAATTACTGCTTACAACAAACGAAATGGCATTTGCTGCTAATGTATTATCCGAATCTTCTCTATCACCATGAATCAACTTACATCTGCTTTTCCAAACCAGATAAACTACTGTACAAAACAAGTTAGCACCAAGATAGTTCCTTCCTTTAACTCTAAGAAGAAAATCCATGCAACTCTGAAAACTATCAAATTTTGGAATCATAAAGCCCCAATTATTGATAACTAAAATCACATTCTTGATTTTGAAACAACCACAAACTAAATGGTTCTCATCTTCATCAACACCACATCGTCTCTGGCTATGAGAGTCAATACATATTCTCCTATTAACCAAGAAAGGATTAGATTTTTTTTGAAGAATGCTAAAAAGCATAGATTAAAGCAAAGAAGAAAAGAAGAAAGGATTAGATGGAATAAAGTTATTGCAAAGCCTCCACCAAAAAAGTACTATTTTTGGTTTCAAATTGATTTTCTTCAACTATCTCCAAATATCCAACTCCATCCCATGCTCCAGCATAGCTTCAAAAGCAAGAGCAGTAACAGATTTCCCTGAGAACTTACAATTTAATTCCAATTGATCAGAATTCTTGATGGTATTGATCGGAATGTTAGAAATAATTTCCATAAGATGTTCACCAAAACAGTCTTCTAGCTTAACCAAGTCCCAATAACCATTTGAAATGAAAAAACTAAGTTTATCAGCATAAGAATTTTGCATATTGACTAAAGTAGGCCATTTAGCAATGCATTTATCCAAAATCCAGGAATCATTCATCCAACTTATAGACTCCCCATTAGCAATGTTCCATCTAACAATTTTCTTGAGAAATTTAGCTCCCATATTTATTAACTTCCATGTCGAAGATCTTCCACCCTTAACAGCTTCCATCCATACATCATTACCATACCTTGCTCTAAGAATATGATTCAGTAAAGTATGAGGTTTACAATAGAAGTTCCAAAGCGAATTTGGCACGAAGAGGACCTATCATAGAAACTACTGATTTCAAACCCCTCCCACCATCTCTCTTTGGTTTACAAAGAAGAGCCAAAGAATCATAATGAATGCCAGCACTTCCATTGTTTTTGCTCCATATAAATCCTCTACACATCTTGTCAAACTCCTTCAAAATACTCAAGGGAACTAAAGAAATAGAAGATAAAAACTGAGGTAAGGTAAGAAAAGCTGATTTCACCAAAACCAGCTTGCCCTCTAAAGAAATGAATTTCTTTCCCCAAGTATTAAGTCTGTTAGAAGCAACCTCGAAAAGTTTCTGAAAATCGGAAGCCACAAGCCTCCTTAGTGTTAATTTCACACCCAAATAATTCATCTCCTTCACAACTTTGAACTTAAGTTTCTTTGTAATTCTTCTCTGGATATTTCTATTGGTATGCTTCCCAAAAATGATCATTGATTTCATGGAGTTCACCCTTTGTCCCGTCCAATTACAATAATTGGAAATAATACTTTTTAACTCCTTTACATCCTCCATCTTAGCCTCCGAAAAAATCAAAATATCATCCGCAAAAAGTAAGTGAGAAACTCTTGGAGCAAGAGGAGAAACAGAGATACCCGAACCAAATCTTCTAGAATTTAAAGCATTGGAAAAAATTCGAGAACAAAGAATGAATAGAAAAGGGGATAAAGGACACCCTTGTCTAAACCCACATCTCCCATCAGTCCAATCAGTTTTCTTCCCATTAATTAAAATGCAAAACTTAGGATTGAGAACACAATTAAGAACCACCTCCAAAAATTTAGTAGGGAAATTAAGTTGAATAAGAACTTGCCTTAGTGTTTGCCACCCCATACTATCATAAGCTTGCTCCATATCAAGCTTGATTGCCAACATACCACTTCTAGCTTTAGACCACCTGAACTTGTTGAAAATCTCTTGAGCCAAAAGCACATGATCTGAAAGAGAATGACCTTTAATGAAGGCAGCTTGATCAACTGAAATAATTTTCTGGATAACCTTTTCCAATCTGTTTAAGAGCATCTTGGCAATAAGTTTGTAGACAGTCATGCACAGACTAATCGGTCTGTAATTGACTGGTTCTTGTGGGCATTTGGTCTTCATAATCAATACAATTAGTGTTTCCTTCCATGTTTGATTCATAACTCCTGAAACTAGAAATTGACTGATAGGACACCAAACTTCCTCTTTAATAATGTGTCAAAAATCTTTGATAA
This sequence comes from Dendrobium catenatum, assembly GCF_001605985.2. Lineage (NCBI taxonomy): Eukaryota > Viridiplantae > Streptophyta > Magnoliopsida > Asparagales > Orchidaceae > Dendrobium > Dendrobium catenatum. Next base: position 59,777 of record NW_021319641.1, read on the forward strand.
AAGCAAAAGAAATTCCATCATTACCAGGAGACACATTCCTCTTGGAATCATTCACAACAACCTGTAATTCCTCTCTAGAAAAATCAGCATCAAGCATCTTCTGGTCCATCTCACAAATAGTATTCATAGGTGACGGCCAACCATCTAAAGAGCAGCTCCTATTTTTCCATTTATGTCTAAAATAATCAGAAAAAGGTTTTTGGATAACTTCTTCCTCCTCCGACATAGACTCATCAGCAGCTTTGATATGACTAATCCAGTTAGAACATCTTCTAGAATTTGCAAAGGCATGAAAAAAGGATGAATTACAATCCCCTTCCTCCATCCACTTAGCTTTGGTCCTTTGCCTCCACCATGTATTGAGTCTAGCAAAGGTAATATTTAGCTCATTAATTCTGAATCTCAAAACCTTTAGTTTATCTGGTGAGAGTTCCCCTTCAGATTCTTTTAGCTGTATATCTAATATTTCACTTTTCAATTTATCTCTCAACATATTCAAATCTTTAAATTTCTCCTTGCTCCAGTAATACAAGGCTTTTAAAGTTCTTTTAAACTTTACATTCATAGTTGAAGCCGGATCACCCCTGCATTCTCTACTCCATATATTTCTCACCAAAGCAGTAGCTCCATAGTAAGAATCCCACACCTCTTCGTACCTGATAATTCTGTTGAATTCCACAGGTTTAAACACATTAAGTAATAATGGACAATGGTCCGAAGCCACCCGAGATAAGTGTTTCACAACAGCCACATGAATAATGTCCAAAGCACAGGAATTAATCAGGCACCTGTCCAATTTTTCCAAGATACGAGCATTCCCTATTTTGTTATTACACCATGTGAACTTGGGTCCCATAGTTTTAACTTCATGAAGATCATTCTAGATCAAAAAATTACTGAAATCCTTAGAGCCTTGGGATAAAACAAACCTCTTCCCTCCTCTTTTCTCTGCTTGGGACATCACACAATTAAAGTCACCTCCTACCACCAAGGGCAGATTAACTGTACAGTGCTTCTCCACATTCAACAACCCCAAAATCATTTGAGAAGAGGACTCAATAATGCAGAACGAAGCTAAATCTTTCCTCCATAAAACCTTTAAGCCACCCGAGAGTCCTTCAGATGGAACCATAAAAACATTCCAGTTAGTGCCTAGTAACTTCAAAACTTGGCTATTCGCCAAAGAAGAAATCTTGGTTTCCAACAAACCAATAAACAAAACTCCATTATCTTTAACAATTTCCTTGAGGTAAAGAGCAGCCTCAATTTTTTTGGCTCCTCTACAATTCCAAAAAAGCAATGATATCATTGTTTAAAACAGGGGAAGGACCCCCAACCTTTTTACTTTTACCTCCATCCAACTTCCTATTATGAGGTAATATATTCCCTGATCCCAGTGATTTGAGCTCCTTCAGAAGCTTCACTTTCTTATCAACAGAATGAATTTCCATCTTAGGCTCTTCCAGAATCGAAATAACCTTTTCATAGCTCTTACCAACATTCGGTTGCTGCTCAGTGCCCAGACCAGAAAACTTTCCATCTAACAGAGACATGGAAATTTCTCCTTCCTCCAATTCATTTCCTGACCCAGAATCATCTAATTCTGATAACACTTTGAACCTGTTTACTACTTCAAAATTAGGAATAACACCTGATATTTCCTTCTGATCAACATTAATAGCAAACTAGCCCTTATTACCCTGTTTACTCTCTTCACCCACCTTGCCAATTTCAATAACAAGAATATCAGAAACCTTCACTACCTCCACATTGTCTTCATTCAAATTACTCACTTCAGCTATCTTCAAATTTTTTAAAATAGACGTACCAACTTTGGGGACAAACACTTTCTTCATAGGAATAAACTTCTTTCTGTTGAACACATTTCTATTATTAGCCCATCTATTCAATTTATTTTTACCATACTGAACCTGAATCCATGGATTGCTGTCTTTACTTCTTTTGATCTCTAAATTGCTCGTGACTAACGACTGCTGGATAGGCTAAGAAGCACCCTCAATCTTATTTACCACCTGTTTAACTTCTCCAAATTCACTTACAGAATGTCCTATCTTGCCACAATCAGAACAAATTTTAGAAATCCCCTCATACTCCACTTTCTGGAAGAATTCTCCAGCCGAGCCTTTAATCCACACCTTCTTAGGCAGCACTGAATCCAGGGGAATCCGAACACACACTCGAGCAAACTCCCAATTACTCCATTGGAATAAGTTGCCATCAAGAAGAAATGGCTTACCAACTAAAGATGCAATTCTACAAATATTCACCTCATCCCAACATTGAAGAGGTAAATTGTGGAGTCTAATCCAAACTGAAGAGGTAATTCCTTTGAGAGATAAAGGATTGAAGTTGATAGACCATTTGTCTACTCCAATAACCTGCCCTCTAAACCACCAAGGGCCACCAGATAAAATGTTCTCAACCGTCGTCACATCTTCGAAAGCACATAGAAACCAGCCAAGACCCAATCCTGTAATGTGGAATTTACCAAATTTCTCCCATTGTCTCCTTAATTCTGTTCTGATAATCTGAAATGAAGAAATCTCTCCAAAAACCTTCACAATAATAGATTTATCAAGTTTCCTTGCATTTTCTAACTCTTTTTCCTCATGAAGAAGCACCATCTTACGATCATTAGAAAGAAATGAACCCATATCCAGCTTATCCACATTAATATTTGGTTTTCTCCTCCAAGCAGAATGAGCCAAACATTTCTAACCTTCTCTTCCTTATCAACATGACCCTCTAAGTACGCCATTTCTTCTCCAATAGGATTGTCTTTATTATTCTTCTGAGACAAAATAACGTCCACCCCATCTACAATCTTGGAATTACAGAATATCGACTCTCTCTCAATCGGAGAAGGAGGTAAAGATTTCACCAACCGATTAGAACTAATTTTAAATTTTACCCGAAGAGGAAGATCCTACCTCTTGATCATTCAAAAATCTTCTTCCATCATTCAAGAAAGATGGGGAGAAGGATTTATTTAGACCGATTTCCTCAATAACACCTTTACCCTTACCAGGGATACAACCAAAGGATTTCTCCTTGATCAAACCTCCCCCTTCGTTTATAACCAGAGGTTTATTTCCCAAACCTTTCAAATTTTTGTTGAACCCTTCCAAGACCTTTGATCCGGCATTAAAAACCTCCGACGCAACAAGAACTGCAACAGAAATACTTTTCCTATAATTCTACCACGTCTCTGAAGGAAAGATATGTTTCTGCTCCATCGCCATGACTCCACCTCGCTGGAGAGCCGTTTCTCCGGCCAGAAAAGCCGCAAAATCGACGCCCCGCCAAACCAGAATTTTGAAAATCTAGACGATCTCTCTCTAACTTTCTCAGCTAATTTTTCATTTAAATCTAATAAAGAAATGTCTACTTAAAAGAGACTACCAGACTCTAGATTATCTAGAATTTTCTTAGAAAATAGAGATAAAGCTATATCCCAATCATTATTAGATTTTATGTTGGAGACTTATATAAAAAAAATAAAAAAATAAAAAATAATAAAAAATGTTAGAGACTTATATGGAAGTCTCACTATCCTTGTATTTTGTACATCCTTGAATAGTGTATGCTAAATACTCCTTGGATATCACACCTGATCCATATTTAATTCATCTTTCAAAAAAATCTTTAAATGTTAAAAAATGTTGAACTTCTTGATTGATCATCTGATGATATGGGAAATAGTTAGGTTTCCCACCATACCCACATCTTCTGGCTTTTTATGTTGAAGTATTTTAAATGTTTAAGGGATTTTTGATGATGCTTTTGATGGATTTCCTTTTAAACATGTATCTATTCTTGAGTGCTTCAAACCTTTATTTATTTTATTCCAGAGTAAAATGAGGACTAACTCTTAATTTCATATCATTCTGAGATTGGTTATATTACTGGCACTAAGGAGGATGAGTTAGATATTTTGCCAAATTCCTTATTTGCTATTTCCTTTTACCTGAGGAAACACTGAGCTAAATTTATTTTCTAACAATTTTTTACTCCTAAAGGACTGCCCTTTTAATAAAGTTAGTTCATATAATTTCCTTAACAGTTAGAGTGTTTACTCAATAACTTCTCAAATGTTTTTATTGTGATCCTTTTTTGTAACAAATGCATTAAACCAAATATGTTCATGAAACAATATTCATAATATTTTTTTTAGAGTTTAGGTTTGCATTTCATGATGATATTCCTCCATCTTAAAATATAGTTAACTGCACTTTCATAAGGTTTCTAATTTTCAACTACCAAATCCTCTACTGTGACATGGTGATGCACTCAAGGAAACCATTTCAAGAGCATATATTCTATTTGTACAAGTATGTGCATGGACCCATTAGGTATGTCAAAACACCATTCAAATGATGTGAAAGAAAAATGTGTTAAACACTAAAGTAACTTTATACAAGATGGGAGACAACTTTGTAATTTATAATGTAAATCTTGAAATTTAAAAGCACATGCAAGACTAAACACATGTAAGATTATATATAGGCAGCACAAGCAAGACTATACACTTGCAAGACTACCAACGAGCAGCACCCCTACTAAACTTAGATCTGATTTAGTATATTAGTTGTCATATTCTACTTGGTTCTTAAGTTGAAACTAAGTAACGAAGGGACATGTTTACTTGCATAAGCATGGAAAATAAAATTATAATTTAAATAAATATAAAAATATAAATATGAAAATATATAGGATAGAATTTTCAAATATAGAGGATGGAATTTGACGTGATTTTGATTTGGAATTAGATCATAACATCACTAAAGTAACTTTATACGAGATGGGAGACAACTTTGTAATTTATAATGTATATCTTGAAATTTATAAGCACATGCAAGATTATACACATGTAAGATTATACATAGGCAACACAAGCAAGACTATACACATGCAAGACTACCAACGAGCAGCACCCCTACTAAACATAGATCTGATTTAGTATTTTAGTTGTCATTGTCTGCTTGGTTTTCAAGGGGTAAAACTAAGTAACGAAGGCGCATGTTTACTCACATAAACATTGAAAATAAAATTATAATTTAAATAAATATAAAAATATATATATGAAAATATAGAAACCCTTTATTACCAAGGACCAATTAAATATTCTTGTTGGCCTAGTCTGCTTAGTTTTTAGGATGAAATCAAGTAACCATGGGACAAGTTTACTAGAAAAAACTTTGTAAATAAAATTGGAATTTAAATAAACAAATAAATATAAACCTATAAATGTAGGACAATCCATGGGTTAAACCCCTACCTAACTTAGGACCACTTTAGTATTTATATTAACGTATTACACTTAGTTTTTAGGATGAATTTAAGAAAAAATGGGGTTTTTTACTTGCATAAACAATGATAAGAATAATAAAATTTAAATAAACATGGAAATATATGACTAATTATAGACTGAACCCGTACCATACCTAGGACTAATTGAGTATTATGGTTGGCCTAATTTGTTCAATAACTATGGGACATATTTACTCGCTTGAACATGGAGTCTTTAAGTGACACATAAAATAAGCAGCATTTTAGTGAGAGAAGGTGTGGTATTCTAGTGAGAGAAGGCTAATTCAAAAATATTTTGGCTGTCGGAGTTTCTTCAACCCATGGCAGCGGAGGATTGCCGGCTAAACGCTGGTGGTTGTCCTAATGGAGATCGTTGGTCATAAATAGATATTCAAAAATGATTATTGAATAATAAATCTCCTCCTGTGTTCAGAGATTCTTATGCTATAATTGCTTCTAAAATAGCTAGCAATGAATCAAGGTTCTCATCCTTGTATGCTAAGTCGTTGGTGATCAATGAGGGTGGACTTATGAATGTAAAACATATACCAATTATTAGTTAAGGTAAGGGGTTTGCTAATTGAGGAGATGTATTGAAGAGCCCGAAGCAAATCAAATTTCAAGGAATGATTAATCCTGGGAAGACGAAGACATTGAAGGTAAATTCTAAAATTGCTGATTTTTAGTAGGATTCGATTAAAGTCATGCAGGATAGTTACAAGGATGAGAATATTAAGTCTGTAGAAGATGAAGACATAAGCAGGGTTCAAATTTGTGACAATGCTAAAAGAGGCCATGTCAATCCTAAAGTTATTGAAGTTGGTGATATTGCATATCTGTTTTCATGATTTATGATTTTGATGATAGCAAACACTCTTATTTCTCTACGAATGCCTTATGTACTGACATTTCAGGTCCGCACGATCAGACTGTAATTTGGATCCAGTTCAAGATTGGGTAGACTAGGTCTGAGTCAGTTTTTACCCTTTTTCCTTTCTTAAGTCTATTATATTTGGTGTGGCTCCTGATGCTTTGTAACTTCGAAGATTTCTAACGGTTCCCTAGAGTTTACTATTTTTGGTAACATCATCCGGGATGATTTTATATCATCCTGGACGATCAGTTCAAAAGCAGAAACCCTAATTAGAGCATCCTTATTAAAGCAGTCATCATTATGCAAAAAACATCATCCTGGATGATTTTGTATCGGCCAGGATGATAGGCTCAAAACAGAAAGAATCTGCCGCCAAATTTATTTAAGAATTACTTATTTTTGGACATCGTCCAAAGGATCGTCCAGGACTATAAAATATCGTCGAGGATGATCCAGGGCAATTTTTCCAAAATTTCTCTAGAATTTAAGGAAAGCAATTATGACTTGATTGCACTATCAAATTGTCCTAGACGATCGCTAGATCGTCCTGGACGATATGCTGGACGATTGGACATCGGACAAGCTCTTTTTCAGGGAGATATTTTGGATGATATTCTACGATTTGTTCTGATCGTCCAGGATGATATATTATCATCCTGGATGATATGAACAAATTTCTTCTGATCGTCTCAAATTGTCCCGGTTGATTGGGCTTTAATTGCACTGATCGTACAGGATGATATTAGTATCGCCTTGGACGATAAGGTCGGCAACATGCATTAATGAGCTCATTTTTAGCTCTTCTATTTAAGCTATGACAAGGCACTTCGTAAGTGTCTTTGGCAGCCATTGTAGCTTCGTTCTTTTGGAGGAAACTTGAAGAGAGAGCTTGAAAGGGAGTGAGGAAAGGGTGGAGTTTGAGAGAGGGAGAAGATCCTGTGAGGGGTGACTCAAGGGAGTGTGGAGGGGGTTCCACACAGTCACCTAAAACAGTCGGATTCAAGGCTTATCTCGAGGGAAGTTCACCAAAGAAGAAGATCTCTTTGGTGTCAAAGGACCCGGCGACTCCACCGCACCGAGGAAGGTAGAAGTGATTTTGTAAGGACTTCTCCGCCTAGCTGTGGGAGATAAAGGAGAGACACTTAGTTTAGTGCAATACTCAGAGGGTGCCTCTTAGGAGTGGACTTAGGTCAAGGTTTGACCGAACCACTATAAATCTAGTGTGTTCTTTCCTTTATTACTTTCGCATTTAATTTCCGCACTTTAGTTTTTATTGTGGTGATATTAGTTTTGATTTGTGTTTTGAATTAAAGATTCTTCTTTTCTAATTCACCTCTCTCTTTATTATCCTTGGGCTAGTTCAAAGGGCTTAACATCCCTAACGAACTTTCAAGTGGTATCAGAGCACTTTCAAGTGCTACTCATTGGTTTGTGTTTTTAAAAATACTAATTCACCCCCCTCTTGGTTAGCCTCAGGACTAGTTCAAAAGGGCCTAACATCCCTAATGAACTTTCAGGTGAGTGTTTGACAAAGGTTCAAATAGGGAATGTATTACTGAGTGCTTGGCAAAAAAAAATCTCATAAGGGAATCTCTGATTCTGATTGGGATTTTGGGGACTACTTTTCTGAAGATGGTATGACAGTACAATTGCATGAAGAAAAGGTGATGGAGAACATGAAACTGTTGCAAAATGCACTAGTGGTTAAGGCATTTGGGGAGAACATTTCTTTCTTCATTATTAATGCTTAACTCAAGAGGCAATGAGCTCAGTTTGGAAAATGCAATACTACTTGGCTTGGTAAAGGGTGGAGTTTGTGCTTGTTTGAGAAAGAGGAAGCAGTTGAATCAATTCTTATTAATGGGCCATGGTATGTGAAGGGGAACATTGTCGGTGTAGACAAGTGGAGTCAATCATTCTCTCCAAACTCTTTGAAAGGGTTAATAGCTCCTATTTGGTTAAGAATGCTAAACTTGCCGCTTCATTGCTGGGACCCTATAAATGTTTGTAGGATTGCCTCAAAGGTTGGGAAACCTTTTTTACTAGATGAGAATATTTTTCAGTGGGGTAATCCTTTTTTACTAGATGAGAATATTTTTCGGTGGGGTTCACATACACCTTGAAGAATCCCTTCCATTTGGAGTTTGGGTTGAAGGGAAATCAGGGAAATTTTTTAAAAAAATTGAGTTTGAAAGAGTTCCCAATATTTGTTTTTGTTGTGGAAAGATTGTTCATGGCAAATGCATTTGACAGGATAAGATTTCTTGAAGGAAATCAAAAGTTCTGGATCAAGTTATCTGCCATAGGAAGGATTATATTATTGTTTCGAATAAAGATAAGATAACTGAGGTTCCAACTGATGAAGGCAATGGTTATGGTCCTTGGATTCACATCAGATATGGAAGGAGGAATGGAAACAGCTTTAGAGAAAAGAAGATTGGTTCAGGAAAAAATATAAAAAAAATAGCAATTTCAAACAGTGGACAAGAAAGGATACCATAAAGAAGATGGTGGATGGCTCTGAAGTAATGGAAAGGGGAGAAGTGGTGAAACTGTTGCATAAGGATGATCCACAACTAGACTCAATTGATTCTCTGGTTGTAAATGAAGCTGAATTAATTACTGAAGTCCTTTCAGGTGCTAACAAATTCTCTATTCTACGTGATATGTCAGAGTTAGAGCAGATATATAAGGTTAATAATGACAGAGCTGGAGTTGCTGATATGAAGGGGACAAGTAGGACATAAGGTGTTAAAACGTTTTCATTGAGCAATGTGGACAAAGGAGTCAGCTACCAGGATACAGTTGATGGGAATGAGATAGAAGAATTCAAGGATGGGAGCTCACCTAACATCAAGATTAAGCTAGCTAAGGAGCTAAGAAGTCTTGGTCCTATTAAGCTTTTGCCAAGATGAAGGAAATTGGAGATCGATGTGAAGGAAAAGAAGAGGAGCTAATCTCCTTTTATTCCATAATGGCATCCATCTTATTTTGGAATTGTAGAGGAGCTAGGAAGAAGCAAGCTTCTCTATACTTAAAGGAGGTGGTGAAGGACAATAAGGTATTTGTTTTGGGACTTTTAGAAACAAAAGTCTCTAATTTCAGCAAATCTAAAATTGACATCCTAATTTGAAAAGAGTGGGTTTTTTTCCAAGTTCCTACTGTTGGCTTATCCAGGGGGATAGTAGTATTATGGAAGTACAAATTAGCTGCATTTACTTGTTTTTTCTCCTCTAATCAAGTTTTCATAGGGGACCTAGAGATTATGAAGTTGGGGAATTAGAGGATAGCTACGGCTTATGGTGGTAGAGAATCAGTTCAAAGAAGACTCCTTTGGGAAAAAATTGGAGGAATTCAGCTCTAATAGCAGTCCTCTTATATTGGGGGGTGATTTAATTGCATTTTGGCCAAGGAAGACAGAGAGGAGGAAGACTTTTTCAATTCTCTCAAGGGGATAGAGAAATGAGTTCATTCCTAGCTAAGAGTGATCTTCACAATGTTAGTATTATTGGACCAAGATTCACTTGGTGCACCAACAAAGATGGCAATGCTAGAATACTTGAAAGGTTGGATAGATGCTATGTTAATACAGTTGCATTGAAGTACAATCAGTTGGTGTTGAGGCATCTATCAAGGGTTGCATCTGATCAGAACAAATTTTATTGAATTTTTCAAAAGGAAATTTTTATTCTGACAAGATCATACGGTTTGAGGAAGTCTGGGCTTCGTATCCAGGTTCTATCAGTGTGGTTAAAGCAGCCTGGAGTAAGAAGATAAATAGGAATTTTGCTGATGCCTTGAACCAAAAATTTTGAAGGGCACTTAAAGCTCTTTTTTATTGGAGTAGAGCCAAGTTCAAGGAATTTGAAAAGAAAAGAGAATTTTTGAAAGAAAAAATTCTAGAGTTACAAGCTAGAGAATCAGATGAGGGTTGGCTATCAGAAGAGGAATTGTTCGCCTTCGTTCATATATTTGAGAGCTGAATACTATTTTGGCTCAGCTAAACACTTGGTGGAGGCAAAGCGCAAAGGTAAGATGGATGAAGGAGGTAGAAAGCAACTTTGGTTTTCTTCATTCATTTGCTTTAGCAAGGAAGAATACAAATTGTTTTTACAGAATTAAAAAAGATGACAGGTCATTTACTGAAGAACAGAACCAGATTTTAGAAACTTTTCTTAAGTTTTTCAATGGAAAGTGGAGGAAGAGGGAAGGATGTTTGAATGGTTGGCCAGGTAGAAACAAATCGATGGATGAGAGGGAAAAAAATTTGTTAACCAGAAATCTTACCTTGTAGGAGCTGGAAACGACAGTCTTGCAGACTTCGGATAGCATAGTTCCTGGTAATGATGGGGTTTCTTACTCTTTCATGAAATCTTATTGGAATATAATTATGGAGGATTGTTGGAATGCAGTAAACCACTTCTTCACAATGGGAGAGATGAATGTTTAATGGAAAGAAACCCAACTGGAACGCATTCCCTATGTCTTGGATCCTACTTTGCTAAGCCACTATATACCAATTAGTTTGTGAAAATCCATTTACAAGGTGGTGGCAAAAATTCTGTTGAATAGGATGAAGTTAATGATTCATAAGTTAATATATATGGAGCAGGTTGCTTTTATCAAAGGGAGAAGCTTGGGGGATCACATTCTAGTGGCACAATAAGTTTTTTAGATGTTCAGGAATTCAAGATTATCCATGGGCTTGGTTTCATTTAAAGTTGATTTGGAACAAGCCTATGATAGCATGAGTTGGAACACTCTTAAAAGTGTTTTGGAATACTTTGGATTTCCGGATAGATTGTCCAGGTGGATCATTGACTGTGTCGAAGGTCCGTGGATTTCTTTGATCATGGATTGTGTCGAAGGCCCGTCATTCAAATAATCATTAATATTCTGATTATCCCAAAAAAACACATGTTCATCTATACAATCGTATGGTTAAAAAGCATATACGAAAGGATGCCTTGGAAATGTCATTTTATGAAAAGTCATTTTAGTCTTGTACGTATCCACTCATACGTACATAAATATTTTTGTCCCGTATGATTTTAAAATCGTACGTATAATTTAAATTTTATATTGTATGATAGGTTATTTTTCTTTAAATAGAAAAGTCTTTGGATTTGTTTTTTTTTTCTCACATTCTTATCCATTCCAAACCTTTCTAGAGCGTACATCTTAGGAATGGCTAGTAGCAGCAAACAACACTACCTCTCTAAGGGATCTTTTTTAGAACTGGTAGGGTTGATAACTTCTTTTCCAAAGAGAATGAGGATGACTACTTTAGGTATTCTACTGCTAAAATCACTCCTTTCTAACATCTCATACATGATGATATTCATTTCTCTTTCATGCCCTTATTCACTTTAACTCAACTTTCATTTATCCTGACTCTCATATATGCCTATCATAAAGAGTCATTCTAATTTTTTTTGTCCAACATGAAAGTAAATTAGGACCACTCTAGGATAACCTTTGATGTTCTCAAGAAACTAGTAGAAATTATAAATGAAAATTTAGGCAACTTTCTTCACATTAGAACCTAAGAAATTAGAGCATATACTTTAACCTCTTGAGCATACTTTGATTGGTTAAAAAATAATCAAACTCTTAGAGGTGTCGCCCATGTGAGTCATTTGTCTTGAGTTTATACTCTCAATTCAAGTGTCTGGATCATCCAGCATGTTTGAGAACCTCAATTATTCCAAAAGCTGGGAATCACATTAACATAACTCCACTTTTATCCATAATCATTTATTTTATAATGACTGAAAAATCCTTTTAATGAAGCCCAACTCATCTTGGATTATATTTTCAATCAATCTGAGATTGGACTTCAAAATCATAAGAGAAAGAAAAATGCAGCTTTAGGATATCTAGTTGCTTATATCTTAGAAAAAAAGGACAATCTTATCCACCCAAATCCTCTCATTAAATTGCCACCCAAAAATCTGTTATTAAAACGATTTTTGCGGCTTCGTCATCGAAGATCGGTGATGGTGAATGGTCGCCGACCACCTACGACCAGCGCTCTGATAGAGGAGAAACGTCCATCAGGACGACCTACAAATGGAGGAACTCGCAGTGCTACGTCATCTCCGACGGCGTTCGGAGATGTTAGAGTTAATCTATACGGCGGTATAAATGCTCTGGGAAGGATGAACAAACCATTAATAATTAATGAAGGTGGACTACAGATGATGAAATAATTGCCTGAACTCGCTAGTAAGGGCAAAGATATCTTGATAGATGACAATCTGGAGGAAGGACTGAAGATGGGTTTTCCAAATCTGGCTAAGGGAGATAAAAATTCTTCTCCTCTTTCGTGGTTTAAAATTTTGGCAAGAAATGAAGCAAAAGCAATGGATTTGGCTACTAATTATGGAGAGAAAGGTGAATCTTCAACCAGAGTGGAGGATGCATCCAAGGTGACTAAAAATTCTAGCACGGATCTGTCACCTACAGCTGAAGACAATGGGTTCAATGATCTAGAGAAAGTAAGGATATGCAAAACTAGAGAATTGGGAAAATGTGATAAGATGAATGAAGAAATGCCGAAGAGGATTAACCCAGGTAATCTACCTAATGTCTAGCTTAAAAAAGAGAACATCAGGGTTACTGATCTGGAATTCGATAAATCCATAGCTTGAGATGGAAAAACTGTCATACTTGATGCTGGGAAAGTTTTGGAGAATTCAAAGAAGCTTGAAAAGGCTTTGGTGGTGAAAACATTTGGTGAAGATATCCCACTTTCGGCAATTAGCTTTGAGCTAAGAAGACAATGGGGCCATTACAAAAATTTTCATTTGACAGTGCTTGGGAAGGGATGGTTTTTATGCTCATTCTCTTAATCAAATCAAATGGAGGCAGTTCTAACCAATGGTCCCTGGTTCGTTAATGGGAACATTGTGGGAATTGAAAAGTGGACCCAAAAATTTGATCCAACTACTCTAAAGGGTCTTTCTACAGCTATTTGGATCAGATTACCAAATCTCTCGTTATATTATTGGGATGAAGTAAATATCTGTCGTATAGCTTCCATGGTTGGAGAGCCATATTTAATTGACAGAAATATGTTCCAGTCGTCCTGGAGGGAATTCGGTAGAGTTTGTGTCCGGCTAGGTCTGGATGCTAAGCTTCCAACCGGAGTATGGGTGGATGGAGGAGTAAACAAATTCTTTTAGAAAATTGAATACGAGAAGCTGCCATATCTATGTTTTGAATGTGAAAAGATTGGTCATACAAAGGAGGAATACGCTGTAGTCAAGATAAAAAGCAGGATTGTTGCTGAGAATCCAATTATACCAAATGACACTAATAAGGAGAGATTGAAAACGGCAGTAAATAACCAAAATCTGGAAGTCCCTGCAGTGGTGGATAAAGAGGATTATGGTCCATGGTTGCTGGTTAAATATGGGAAAACAAGATCATATAATCACGTGAACATAAATTCAAGATCACGGGTTACAAGCAAAGGTAGTTGGAAGCCATTAAAACAGAATGCTCTTAAATTTGATAAGGCAAAGAAAGTTAATGAAAAGCTAATGGTGATGGAGCAAATAACTGATAGCCGGTCTTTGGTTAACTGTGAAGAAAATAACTCCATAAATCAGGAAATTTTGTTGGATGGGAAGGACGATAATTGCTTTAATACATTATTAGAACTGGAGGAAGGAGAAATACTTCCCACTTCAAAAACAGGCACAACGGTTGAGGAATGTCCAGTTAATGAAGACCTCTTTGTAACAAGCACTCAGGAAAATGTGACAGATAAAGAAGAAATGAATGTTGATATCAGTAAGAAGAAGGATTCTGGAAATGAAGGGAGAACAACTTTTGCTCGTTCTCCTAAGAAGAAAATTCCTAAACAATTGAGAGATTTGGGTCCAATCAATGGTTCTACTAGAAGCAGGAAGATAGAGTATGAAGGGAAAGGCTACTTGGGGATTAATCCCCAAAAACTCTTTTAATGTATTCCAAAGCACTTTGGAATTGTAGAGGAGAAAGGAAGAGGAGTGATTCTCTCTACATTAAGGAATTTGTTAAAGGAAATGGAGTTATCTTTTTGCGATCGGTTGAAACCAAAATTTTTGAAATAGATAGAAATGAAATCAACAATATGGTTGGTAAAGAGTGGGACTTTATCTTGGTCCCTTCTTCTGGTTTATCAGGAGGAATTTTATTACTTTGGAATTCTAGTCAAGTTGAATTTGTTGCAAATCTATTTTCATGAATTATTTTTTGATGATCGACAAACACTATTGATTCTCTTAGACTGCCTGTTACTTCTAACTTTTCAGGAATCGAAGATCGGATGAACAAACAAAGATAGTTTAAGATTGCGTAAGTTTAGGGATGAGTCAGTCTGTACTTTGTTTTTCTCTTCTTGAGTCTATTTGTAATGGTCAAGAGACTGATGCTAAGTAACCCTACACACACAGACTTGAGAAACTTAGAATTTCTATTTTTACTCATATCGGCCAGGTCGATATTTACATCGTCCTGGACGATCAGGCTTAAAATAGAAAGTCTAAATAAGGATTCTTAATTAAGGCAGCCGATAATAACAGATCATCCTGGATGCTACGTGTATCGGCCAGGACGATAAGCTCAAAATAGAAAGAAGTTGCCACCATAGACAATTAAGGTATAATGTATTTTTTAATAATCGGCCAGGATGATCAGTGATCGGCCTGGACGATATTCAAAAATTATTTTTTAATTGATCAGGAAATCAAGGGAGTAATTAAGGATGATTGGCACGATCATATCATCCTAGACGATCGTAAGATCGGCTAGGACGATCTATTCAAAAATCTTAGTTACTTCGGGATGATACATATCGGCCAGCTCAAATTCAGGGCGATGCTTTGGACGATTTTCCTCTGATTTGAATTGATCGGCCAGGACGATCATGATATTGGATTGGACGATCAAGCTAATTTTAAATCATCCATTTTGCATTCAGGGAGATGCTCTGGCCGATCTTTTGAGATTTGTACTGATCGGCCAGGATGATGTCCATATCGGCCTGGACGATATTGTCGGCAACTTGCATTTAATGAGCTCCTTTGAAGCTCTTCTATTTAAGAGCTCTTTTTCAATGTTTTGAACAATTATTTGCTGTTGCCTTGACCTGAGAAGGCCTTGAGGAGAGAAAGAGAGAGAGGGAGAGAGAGAGGATCTTGTGAGGGGGAGCTTGTGAGGGGATTCACAAGGGTGCTTCAAGGATCGCTCTGCTTCTTCTTCGTCTAGAGTTTCTTGTCCGTGGAAGGGTCGGTAGAGGTAAGGTTTTCAGCACTGGATTGTGGTTCTCTACCAGCTTCAAGAGGAAGCAAAAGGAGATAGGTTCTCTACCTTGCCAGGGTGGCAAAAAGGACTTCTTTGTGATGGCTTCTCCGCCTAGACGTGGGGGCTAAAGGAGAGACATGTTTTGTAGTGCAATACTTGGAGGGTGCCTCCAAGGAGTGGACGTGGGTCAAGTTGACCAAACCACTATAAATTTCAGTGTTATTATTTTCTTGCTTCCACACTTTAAATTTCCGCATTATATTTGTCTTGTCGTGTAATTTGGTTTTAGTTTGTGATCTTATTGCTTTTGTTGAAAATAAATTTTAAAATACCAATTCTCTCCCCCCCCCTCTTGGTTAGCTTGGGCCAGTTCTATAGGGCTTAACATCCCTAACGAACTTTTAAGTCGTATCAGAGTGGGATTCTAAAATTTTAAGTTTGAAAACTTTTTGATTTTGATCCATGGCTAACCTTGGGAATCGTAACACTACGGAAGGGTATTCTATTACCCGACCTCCCCTATTCGATAACCTACCATTTAATTTCTGGAAAACCCGCATGTCAACATTTTTACAATCTACTCATTATCGTATGTGGATGCTTATCAAAGAAGGTTATTATCCACCTTCTCGCAAAATTAATGTTGTTAAATTTGAAATTGCTTTTACTGAATGTACTTTCGATAAACGAGATTTAGCTCAATTGAATGCAAAATGTTTGAACTGTTTTTTCTGTGCTTTAAAATCCGAGGATTACCTGCGTGTATCCACTTGCAAAACTGGTAATGAAATTTGGAACAAATTGTGTATCACCTGTGAAGGCACTAATGAAGTTAAACAATCTCGTTTGAATATTCTCTTACATGACTACGAACTCTTTCGCATGAAACCTCATGAATCAATTTCTGACATGTATACTAGGTTTACTCAGATAGTTACTTCACTACATGCATTAGGAAAAGAACTTTCAAACTATGAAAAAGTAAATAAGATTTTGAGATGCTTGCCTTCGTCATATGATGCTAAAATCATTGCAATCACTGAATCTAAGGATTTGAACACTTATTCTATTGATAACTTACTTGGCTCACTCATTGCTTACGAGCAAGGGGTAAATCAAAGAAATCTTGATGAAGGTGAGAAAAAGAAGGATAAAATAGTTGCACTGAAGGAGCACAAATTAGATTCTGAATCTTTCGGGTCTGAAAGCGATGAAGTTGCCTTCATCACAAGGCAATTCAAAAGCTTTCTAAGGAAGAAGCAAAAGCATCATTGGAGAAAAGGAAAGGATCATAAATATTCTAAAGGATCTTCTGATACTGTTTGTTATGAATGCAGGAAGCCTGGACATGTGAAAGCCGATTGTCCTACATTTCAAGATCACTAGATCAAAGAAAAGGAAAAGGGCGAGGAGAAACCTAAGTTTAGGAAGGACAAGAATAGAGTTCAAAAGGCGTTCTGGGCAGAATCTGGTACTGATTCCTCTAAGAGTGAACGAGAGGAAGAGACTACAAACCTGTGCTTAATGGGGGAAGATCATCTTGAGCAAAGTGATGAGGAAGAGGTATGTAAACCCACCTATGATGAATTGTTTGAAATTTGTGAGAAAATTCATGCATCATACAAAAAACTTAAAAAGACTCATGCTAGTTTAAAGTTAGAACTTTCCAATTTACAAAAAGAGTATGCAATTATTCTCAAAGATCATTCTACGATTGATTCAAATCACATGACTTTACTTGATGAATTTGATGATTTAAATAAAAAGAATTTGGAATTAATTGATGAGCATGTTGTATTGAAAGCTTCACACACCTCACTTGAGTCTAAGTTTAAGAAATCTCAAGGAATAGAAGAAAAGTTGAGGATTGATAATAATGTTTTGGAAAATACAAACTTGAGACTAAAGAATGAATTGGATTCACTTAAAGGAAATTGGAAGACACCCACTTTTGATTTAAAGCCAAGACCTAGGAAGAGGTATTATAACTCAAACCATTTAAGAAATCCTTTTCCAGGAGTTAGATGTTTTTCATGTGGCATGCTAGGACACATCTCACACACTTGCACTGTTCACCATAGTACACATTGGGTGTGGAGACCTAAAGTTCATGATTCACAGCATACAACACCTGCATTGCATTCTACTTTTCCAAAGAAGGGACCCAAACTAGGTTGGGTTCATAAATCTGACTGTTGTTGAGCTTTTACAGGTGTGCTCCCATCAAAGACCTCGTGGTAGCATAGGATAATTGGACATATGGAGGCTCGCAGCTCATAAATGTTTAAACTTGCTGCTTCAATAAATTCTTGAAATGCATTTTTGATTAGTGTTGTTTTAAGTTTTTTTTGTTTTTATGTTGATTGTGTGATAGCTTTTTGTTATTTTAGATTATTTTGTTTTCACATTGCCTTTTATGATTGGTTTTACATATGTTGAATCTTGTCAAGCTTTTAGATTTTGGAGTTTTGGAGATAGTGTTTAGCTTTTATAAATCGGTTGAAGAGAGAAATACCGTTGATGGTTTCCCTCCTTCTGACCTTGTTTAGTGGTTTGATTTTCTTCTCTAAAAAAAGTCTAAAACTCATTTTTAACCAATGGTTTTTGAAATTAAAATCCTTTTTCTTGTTACAATAATTTATCTTATGTATAATAGCCAAAGTTCTTATATATCTTTCATGTTAATTGAAATCTTGCCATTGCATTTATCAGATGATTATGACTTTGTTTTGTGACATGTTCTTCCCTATGTTAGGGAGAGAGCTCCTATTCTCAAATATTTGGAGGATATACTCACAACTAAGTTCATTTTTTTAAGGGTTCGTTAAAGAGTTTTTAGCTTGCCAGAATTAAAAAGGAAAGAGGCCAATGACGCCAAATTGAAAGAAAACTATATACACAAAAGTGTATCAAAAGATCAAAAGATACTCAAAGAGCCAATCAAAGTGACAAGAGGCATAAAATTAGCCCACTAAATGCAAGCTATCCTCTCTTTTCTAAACTCTTAAAACTTAGAGAACTCATTGATTAATTGATGCTTTCAAGGGCTTGATTTCAAATTCCATGATTGAGACAAATCACTTTGTTTAATATTTATGAGATATTTTATTTCTAAACAAATTTTGAATGGATCTTCTTTTTATCCTTTTAAGGTATTCTGAGTTAGGTCTTTTGTTTTTCAAAAGAAAATTTGTACCCTGAAGGATGTCCGATCTAGGGTTACAAGAATCGGATATTCAACCTTCTTCTGATTGGGATTGGTTAAACTCCTTGATCTCTTGGAACTCTAAGATTTAAATTTTTTGAGACTTTCTCATATGAAATGCTTTGCTACAAAAAAAAAATTGTTTTTATTTGTTTGTTTTTTAGGTTTTTACTACTATTCTTTTTCTTTCTTTCTGCATTTATTTTGTTTTATTTTTGAGAGCTTTGATTATCACCATCTTTCATTAATTTTCAAATTCTAATCAAATCGTCTTGGCCGATACTTTTATCGTCCTGGACGATAAGACAAATTCCCTTCAAACTTCTATCTGCTGAACTTCTCTGTGCTTACTACAACTCTTCGTCCTGCACGATCCATTATCGTCCTGGATGATCTGATCAAACTCTATTGCAATCATGATGATAGTCCTAGTCGATAACCTATTTCATCCTGGCCGATGCATTTTATGGTCATCATCCTGGCCGATACACTAGATCGTACTGGACGATCCACGTGTATGCACTTTTAAATCCTTAAAATGGACCCCAGACAATCCATTATTTGACAATCATCCGGCCTATCCATTGTTCATACTGGACGATACACGTGACACAGATTTAAAACGTTTTAAATTTAGTCGGTACGAATAATTATTGTGCATCGTCCTGGACGATACACCTAATCGGCCAGGACGATCTGCTTTTTCAATGGTAGTCCGGCTTGACTCCTCAGGACGATTGCTTGTGTCTAATCGTCCTGGCTGATATCTGATCAGCCCGGACGATCGGATCGCCTTTTTGACCAATCGGCCTGTACACAATTATTGTACCATATCGCCCTGGACGATTCTTCGACCGGCCTGGACGATATGTCAATTTCTTTAAATTTTGGTCGTTCCAGCCATATTTTTCACTTCACATCCCTTCTCCTCTTGTGTTTCCTTGCAAACTCCTTACTATGGCTGGTAGGAAACGAGTTCGACAGGCTTCTAGAAGTTCCTCGAGGGCCACTCTAAACCCTCGATTCTGGGAGGCAGAGGATCAGATAGCTTACCGTCGCTATAAAGAGTGTGGCATTACCCTTTCCAGAACAATCAATCCGGCACACCTCTCGTATCCGATAATGGATCTTTTTGCCCACACTTCTCTATGTTTCATACTCACCCTTGCTGTCCCTTTTTCTTCTAAACTCCTGCTAGAATTTTATGCAAATATTCGCATAAATTATACTTTCACAGCCCTGACCTCTTATGTGAATCGACGCCCGGTCGAGATCACATATCAGGACTGTTGGGAGCTTTTACAGCTATGCACCACTGGGGATAAGCTGCACATAATCGTTACAGATTCTGATTTTGATTGGTCCACGGGAAACCGTTTTATTCGCCAAACCAACACACACTTTCATGTTGGAAAGATTAGCTCTTTAGTCAAAGATGCTAGGACAATCCAACATGTCCTTTGCACCTCCATAATTCCAAAAGCAGGGGACCGATTCCACATCACTCCTCTACTTTCCTTGACCACCTTTTCATTATGGCCCAGAGAGAATTTAATGCCACTGATCTACTCTTTCGCTACATTGATCATTTAACAACTATTTGCGATCCAGGCCATAGGATTAAACCCAACCTTGCTTTAGGACATCTCATAGCCTACATTCTTGAATCCAAATACAATCTTCAATATCCTATTCGTCACGACCTTCAGCCTCCTTACTACTCAAACAATTCTTTCACTATCCTTTATAGTACTCGTCTCCACCCAGGAGATGGGGAAGGTCGGGGGGCAGAGGAGGAGGAGGCTCCCGCTCCCATTCCTGATCCTGTTCCTCTCCACCAGCACTCACCGTTTGATCAATTGATAGAAAGGTTTGATTGATGGGAGACCCACTTTGACGCTTACGTTGCTGCACAGGAGCAGCAACATTCTGAGGACATTGCCCGCTACGAACAGCACCACACAGAGGATTTAGCCCATTTTGATAGCTACATTATGTTGACCTCATTTTTGTATGAGGTCACTAAGGCCCTTCCAAACCCCTGATTAATTCTAGATCCCAGGATCTACTCTAGATCTTAAGGTCCTTTCCTAGAGCCAGACCTTAGGATCCATTCTAGAGCGTAGGATTCCCTTAGACCCTAGATCCTAGAACCCCTCTAGATCTTAGGATCAATCTAGACTCAAATCAATCCCTACCCTTTATCAACTTCAACCTCAAATCAATTCCTACCTTTGATCAACTCCAACTTCAATTTAATTCCTACCCTTTATTAATTTGAATCTCAAGCTTCATTCAACTCAAATCCCAATTAATTCAAATTTCAAACATACCTAAACTTTGATTCAATCCACTTGAGAATCCAAATTTCAACTTAGACTTTGATTCCACCTTTGATCTAGCTTTGACCCTATCCAGTCATTAACAATCATCACATGATTGTAAATGATTTCGGATACTCCAACATTAATCATTCAAACTTAAGATCCAATCGAAATCCAAAAATCCAGACTCAAATCAAAAGTCTTAAGGCCCTGTTCTTAAGACCTTTTTCAAAGATTTTTCAAACATTTCAAAACCCAGTCAAATGGCCTCTGATTCAGGGTCTATCACTTACAAAGTCATAAGACATGTCTCTAGAGGCTACCCTCCAATTTGGAGCCCATTCTGAGGTCTCTAACCTGATGATTTGAATTAAAATCCAAAGGCTGTAAAACCTTCAAATATTTACAGCCTATGCCACTAGACCTAACCCCTTGAAGAGTTTGATCTTGGAGCCTTTATCAAAGCCTTCAATCACGTCCAAACCCTTGATTGCAACCTATTGAGCAGTAAACTGCATTTTTTCAGACCCATTTTTTACCTTAGTTGACCAATGGGTCAAGATTGACCAAAATACCCTTATAGGATTTCAAATGCCCATTTCAACTCAAATCAATTCCAAACTCTTTGAAACCACTTTCAATGAATTTCAAATATCAAACCCAATTTGCTGAACTCAAACCTAGACCTTGGGTCAACTTGGTTGACCAAGTCAACCAGGTTTGACCCATTAACCCGTACACCCCTCCTCTTTCAAATTTTTGAACCAAGTCCATTCCAAGTCCTTGAAGCATCGGATGACCCCTTAGGATACCAAGAGACCCCTCTGTGAGACCCAGCCTTGGGCTACTGGTTTACGCCATATGGCTTGACCCAAAGTGAAAGAAGAGGCCTCCCCTTGAGCCATCTTTTGATCTTAATCAAATTGATTCAAATCGAGGTGCCATTGAGTTCCCATTGACTCAATACCACCTTCCTTGACCAGCCCAACCCCTGAGTTACTTGGGTCAAGAGTTAAGGCTAACCAAAAGCTGCCCAAAAATCACTTGGGATTGGGCCAACTCTTCAACTCAGCCCAATGAATTGATCAACACCTCTCCTAGGTGGCCCTAGGTCCAACACACTTCCTCCAGCCAGCCCGATGCCGTGGGGCTTAACTTGGGTTAAGAGTTAGGCTACCCACAGTAGCAAAAAACACTTAGACCCGAGCCATCTTTCCAGCTCAAGTCAAATTAGAACCCAATTGCCCACTGCATGCGGTGCCACCAGCACCAGACCAACTTCCCACCTCAAACCCAGGGTCTGTCCATGGACCTGGGTTGAGCCCAAATTGACCCGAACCGAGCAAAGATTGGATCAACCCGAGCCAACTATTTGACCCAGACCAAATTGGATCCAATTGTCACTGCAATTGGTGCACCAGACAACACCATACCTATCTTCCATACAAAACCCAAGGTTGACCTGACCTGGATTGCATGCTCATTCGACTCAAACCGAGCCAGGTTGGGTCCAATCAGCACCAGTCCGATTCAGACCTCCCCAGGCCAAATTGACTCCACCCCCTTGGCTCCAGCATGTCCCCCATACGCCTCTCCCCAATCACCCGACTCAGACCATGGCGCGACGGCTAGTCGGAGCCATTGACATTTGAGGCTTCCGGGTGGTCCCCCCCAACAATCTTGGCTCAAGGCTACTGATCTACCGGTTTGATTCCCCACTGATCTCCCCTGGACGTGCGCCACTTCCATCCCACCTGCAGCGATCTGAGCCCTCTCCAGCTGAAATCCCGGCCGTTCCAGCTTCCCGAAAGGTGTTCGAAATACCTTTGAGCTCGCCAGACCCCTCCAGAGCATCGGCATTAGCTCTCAATTGAATTCCCAAAACTCTTTCGAACTCTTCGACCGTTCCTCTGAGCTCCCGATCATCCCTCCTTCCGTCGAGCCAAGCGCTCGTGAAAGCCTTCGCTGTCCCGCTCGAAGTCACACCTTCGCCATCCTCCGGTCCCGACGTATGAAGGAGATTTATTCCGACCTGCACGCCTCTGCAACTTCCTAAGAGAAGCTCATTCGCGTTGAAGCTCTCTTCTTCTCTGCGGGTATATTCTCCATCTGGGCTTCCCTTAGCGAGGTAAGTCTGGCCAAGTGTGAAGGAACCTTCACCCCAAACGGAATCCATCCGTGGATTGAAGGTTCCCACCATCCGATCCTCCCTGTGAAATTTTTCAATCGGATTCACCGCGGAATCGCCCGGATCAATTCGGAGGAAGCCCTGCGGTCCTCGGATACGAGGTGAGGTTAAAAAATGAAATCCAGCCATCTGATCTCGATCAACGGCTCGGATTAAATCCTGTGGTATCGGAGTGCTGTTGAATCCCAGCCGTTCGATCTCTCGATTGATCCGCATCCAACGGGTGTCATTAACCCCAGCTGTTTATATCCTTTACGCCGCGTCCAGACATCCAGATTGGATGCCTGCGAAATCAGCACGCGGCGCCGTGGGCTGTAGACTGTTGCTGACTGGTAATGCCGGTTATAAATCGAAAGGTTAAAAATTCATAAATAACACTCTGCTTAATAACTACATACGGTAGGTCGATCACAAACATTTGTGTTCTACGTGAGGTCCACCTTTGGCGGTAAGTTCTCTAGCTGTTGACCTGTCGCTGCATGGATTTTAATTAGATTAATCATACGAACGAGCTGACTTGAACTAAAGTCAGAAGTAATAAAAAAGCCTTATGGTTCCAGACTGGTTAGATCAAGTCTTAGGCTTAATTTCAAATTTGAGCTTTTTAATGTATTTCTTTGATTACTTTTTAAATACATGTCCACCAAGTTCTGGAATTTTGGAGATTGAAATTGACATGTTCCTGACTTGTCCAATTTTATCTCTCCTTCTTAGTTGTTAAAAGGGCATTTTCCCTTTTTTAAAGTTTATAAGGGTCATGGTTTGGACCCTTAAATTCAAAAGGCGGATATAGACCCTCAATCAATGTGATTTTGGTTGATGATTTGTGTAAAGGATAAGGGTGAGAGCCATTAGAGTATTTGCCCCAATCAAAGCCTTAGGATAGATCCCCCATATGGATTTGAAGGTTATTTAAACCTCCACTACGAGGGCCCGGATCACTTTAGCTGGATCATAGTGGTAGTGATGAACCGACATACATGATGCGTTTTTACCACTTAGATGACTTCCATTTGAGCTGAATTTGGATGGGTTTAGTCCTTATGGAACAGGTGATCCTATGCTTTCCAAATTTCCATCAAAAATATATGAGTTCAATCCTTGCTTCACCAAGTGGCAGCCTCACGAAAAAAACTTCCTTCCTTTGAAGATGGCCTTAAACCCTGATTATGATAATGAATCCATCCTTAGCTTGTAAAATCCCTTAAATCCATTGCCTCTAATTAGAATCTTTACATTAATCTCCTGGTGAACCGATCCCGAAGTTCAAGAGGATGCACTAGAACCCGCCTCAAATTGGTCCTAGATTTTGTCCCTAGCTTCGATCCTTAAGATAATTAGGTGGTAATGTTAAACCAAATTTTCATTAATCTTAAAATCCTTAAAAAATCCCAAAACTTAGTGGTTAATGACTTCAATTTAGAATCTATCCTTCCCTAAACTTTAAACCTCCATAATTTAGTTAAACCAAGGATCAACATCTTAGGTGACCTTAGGTCAAAACGGGCAGAACTTCTTAAAAAATCATAACTTTTCGTAGAAAACTTCAAATTGAGTGTACCACCTGTCTAACAACTCATAATTAGGTCTAGTATTTATTAAAAATTTTGAAATCCTATTAAGATTAAATTAATTTTAAAAGCCAAGTTTTACCCCCTAGTTAACTGTATCCGGATAATCCTTTAAAACCCATTAATTTCCTCTAAACCTCTTAGAATCCTTTTAATATGTCATTAAAATTCTAACCACCATTAAAATCAGTAATTAATTCCCTAATTATTAATTTACTCCTTTAATTCCAACCAATTTAAAATAACTTAATTAACCCGAATTGCTACTGGTAACCCAGGCCTACGAGGCTATTAGTTAGCTCAAGGAAGGTGAAATAAAATTTAACGGCCTCGGTGTGAACAAAGGTAGCAATCAATTAACTCATAAAATACATTTAACTAAAATCCTAATTTATTAATATTTAAAGTTAACTTAAATCTCCCTTTTGGCTAACTAATCCAAAACTTTAGATAACTTAACTAATTCACCCCCCTTAGGATCTACCCTGCCACACGACCTTCTACACACACTTAGATGACGTGTTAGGACAACCAACTCTAGATTTAGGTTAGGCCGCTGTTTACTTTCTTCTGTGTGACGGAGTTTTTCGTGGTTTTCACTGCATGTTGTGGATGAAATTGCTTTGCTGTGAATGCTTACTTTTCTACCACATGTGGATGGAATTGATGTGTTTGGCGACTAGATTACCATTAGTTAGGTACGATCTGGATGTTCACATAGTTATCTGCAGGTGCCACGCTCATGCAGGGCAGTAAAAGGGGGGGGGGGGGGCTAAGTTAATAATAAATTCAATTGTTATAAATGCTTTGCACAGGTGCTTCAGCTGCGCTAAAGCCCCTAAAAAAGAGCGTGCCAGTGGTGTTTTACTTCCTTTTTCAACATATTATAACTACATTGGGAATAATTGCTTCTTATTATTAACTGCTTAGGAAAACACCTCTGCAGGAGGTCATAGATTTATTTCTTGACTGTAAATGATTTGTAATAATTTCAGTGTTGTAGAAAGTTAATTTTGTGAGATGGATAACATAGATCAAAGCTTGGATCCAAAGAGTCAAAGGATGCCCTTTTGGGAAGAATTCCTTCTTCCATTGGAAATTCCAAATTTGGATCACACTTCTCTTATACCCAAAGAGGAAAGAGTGGCCTTCCCCTTAAAGGGGGAGGTCCCCTCTATATCCATTTGGCGAGTTACGCTGCGAAGAATCCAAGGGTTTGAAAAGGAAAGGGAGGTCCAAAGAAGGCAAGACTGAAGACTTGAAAGATTTGAGAGTATCCCACTCAAATTACTGCGTCATTATTAGGATTAGGAATTCGGGTTGTTTGTCAGTGGTGCCTGGCCACTTTAACTTTCTGCAAAACTCTGGTTTGTAATAAGCAGGGCAACTTTGCCTATGAACATTATTAATTAGTGTAATATTTTGATGTGATGAATTTATTGCCCTTTAGGATTGCTTTCTTTTCCTAGTTTTTTTGGTGATTGTGTTTGCGCTTTTGTTTTCGCCTGGAGTACGTGAAGACTCGGAGGGTGTCGAAAGTTTTATACTCTAACTTTAAAAGTGTTAAAAATTTTACGTGATCAAAAATAACATAGAAAGATAACGAATCTAGGAAATTAGTCGGGGATCGACCCCAGGGTCCGCATGCATTATTACTGCATTAACTCTTCCCTGTTTTAGAACCCTTTCCCGCTGCGGTTTAGAGTTCGGATAGTCTGACCTATGAGGACGGAGTGCCGACTGGGGAAGCCTAAATCCTTCTAAAAATTATTTATGTAACTGTTTTTAAAATTTCAAACATATTTGATTTAAAGGTGTTTAACTAGCATGCATTGCATATAAACAAATTAAAAGAGTCAAAATTTGTAATTTCATTAGTCCTTAGCATTTTGCCACCCAACATAAGTCAAGGGACCCACATTAGGAAAATTTTAGATGTCGCTCCCAACTCTCCAAAATTTAGTACAACATCCCTACCACTCTTTCATTAAAAGACCGACAGACTCAACTCTCTGTTTTAAATCGACTTAGGTGGTTAGCTGGGCTCCCAAGCCATCGACAGAATCCAGGCCGGGGTAAGTCCAAGCTTTGCACAGCATTAGTCTAGGAATCGGAGACTGTGGCTCCATGTGTCCAAAAATAGATTTAGGATCCGGGTAGACTGTGATTATAAGACCCCAAATTTTTTGGAATATAATCCGCAAATTTCTAATAAAATGGCTCAAATCAAATTAAATTTCCTTCCAATTCCTAGAATATTAAGCCCAACCTTAGATTAAGTTGGGACACTTCCAGATGGTTCTGGAATCTTAAGTGTCCACACAAGCTCTCCTTCACTTTGATTCTTGAATAACTGTTCAATTTTGATCCACTCGCCCTTGATTTTCCAAAATTCTATTCAATTTTTTTTATATCACTCCTAAAAAATCTTAACAAAATTTCATTCTTATTTTAATCGAGAGTTTTTGTAGGGACCTATCTCCCTTAGCAGATGATTACTATGAGAGCTTGCGCTCGTAAGGAATTTGGAACCCTACCACACCTGATTTCAAATTAATCTTTTTAAAAAAACCCTCTTAGATTTCTTTGGGACAAGTAAAAAATGGATGCCATTTATCATATTAGAGAGAATTACCACTTGAAAGGTGTTACCTCCCTTTGGGAGATACATCCTTCTTTGATAAGGCTTTGGAATATGAATTCGGCAATCATACTCCTTGAATATGAAACTAGATTATTTAGTTGAACTCTAACCTCATCCCTCCTCGGGGGCCGTGTCCGAGTTCTCTTTAGAATCTAGCCATGAATATTAAGATGAATTACATAATTCTAAGCCTGAACACCAGTTTGTGGAATTTTATTTTCGCCTTTCAGGGGTGATATACCTTTCCCCGAGCGAGTTATTCAACTTCTTAGAATTAATTGAAATCTCAATTTCAAAAATTCCAAGGAAAACTAATTATTTTTCAAAAACCTATTTTCAAAAATTCCACCCCAAGACAGTTTACTCACCAGTTAGCAAAAGCAGCATGACCAGGACATTGCCATAGTTCAATGCTCAGTTTACTATGCTTGCCAGCTACTTTCAAGTAGGCCAACCCATCCAACCACCTACCATGCTCGATGATCAGGTCCCTCATTCTTCTAGTCTGTGGTTCTATTTTCTATTTTCTATTTTTTTCTAGTTTCTGTTGCGCTGTTTACTTTTTCTTTTGTCGTGTCTAGACCCTCTTTTGTGATGACAATAGGGGGGAGTAGGATGTGGTAGGAAAGTGTATGTGCTTGTAGCTTTTGAAATTTTTAATGAACTGTGGTTTTTTACGAGTTTTTGCCTACTTGTGTTGTCATCATCCAAAAAAAAAGGAAAGAATTGTTGCAATCTATTTTCATGACTTAATGTTTGATTGTCGACATATATATTTGAACTGCCTGTTACTTCTAATTTTTCAGGAAGTCGAAGATCGATGAACAAAACGAAAGCCAGTTCAAGATTGCATAAGTTTTAGGGATGCAGTCAGTCTGTACTTTATTTCTCTTCTTGAGGTCTATTTGTGGTCAGAGACTGATGGCTAAGTAACCCTGCACATACTACACTTGAGAGACTTGAGAAAATTTCTATTTTTACTCATATCGGCCAGGAGATATTTTACATCGTTCCTTGGACAATCAGGCTTAATTAAAACAAAAAGATCTAAAAAATAAGGATTCTTTAAATTAAGGCAGCCATATAACAGATCGTCCTGGACGTATACGTGTATCGGCCAGGACGATAAGCCAAAACAAAAAGAAGTAGCTGCTTATAGGTGTACAATTAAGGTATTCTGTAATTTTCAATAATCGGGCTGCACCAGGACGATGGAGTGATGTCGCTGGGACGATATAAACAAACTTATGCCGGTTAATTGTGAACAAGAAATCAAGGCGAGTAATTAAGGATGATAATACGATCCAATATCGTCCCTGGGACCGATGCTGGATCGGCACGGACAATCTATTAAAAAACCTCAGTTACTTCTGGACATACCATATGCGGACCAGCTCAAACTTTAGGGTCACTGCTCTGAATTTTAACCGTCTGATTTAACTGATCGGCTGGGACAATCGTGATATCAGCCTGACCGAACAAGCCAATTTTAATTCATCCAGTTTTAGCATTAAAGGGCGTGCTATCTGGACGAATTCTTTTAGAGATTTGTACTTGATCAGACGCAGGATGATGTCCATATCGGCCTGGACGACATTGTCGGCAACTTACAATTAAAGGCTTCCTTTGAGGAAGCTCTCTATTTAAGAGAGCGTCTTTTCAGAGGCATTTTGAACCAATTTTCGGCTGGCTGTGCACTGGCGTTGACCTCTGAGGAAGGCTTGAGGAGAGAAAGAGAGTGGAGAGGAAAGAGAGGGGTCTTGTAGGGGAGCTTGTGTGAGAGCGCGATGTTGGTCCACAAGGGTGCTTCAAGGATCGCTCTGCGTCTTCTTCTTCTAGAGTTTCTTGTCGTGGAAGGGTCGGTAGAGGTAAGGAGTTTGCTTTGAATTCTGGTTCTCTGCCAGCTTCAGGAGGAAAAAAAAGGAGATAGGTTCTCTACCTTACCGGGGTGGCAAAAAGGACTTCTTTGTGAGGGCTTCTCCGCCTAGCCGTGGGGGCTAAAGGAGAGACACGTTTTGTAGTGCAATACTTGGAGGGTGCCTCCAAGGAGTGGACGTAGGTCAAGTTGACCGAACCACTATAAATTTGTGTGTTATTATTTTCTTACTTTTGCACTTTAAATTTCCGCATTGTTTTTGTCTTGTGGTGTAATTTGGTTTTGGTTTGTGATCTTATTGCTTTTGTTGAAAAGAAATTTGAAAATACTAATTCACCCCCCTTCCTCTTGGTTAGTTTGAGCCAGTTCTATAGGGCTTAACATCCCTAACGAACTTTCAGAATTCAAGGTATGTGATTTTTCAGTTCAAATTGTGATTGGTAACCTTAAAATTTCAAACAAATAAATGTGGAGAGTGGCTATAGTTTATGGTAGTAGGGAAGTACAGAAGAGGAGAGAGCTTTGGGAATTGATCTATAAGCACTCCATGAAAGAATCACCTATGGTTGTGGGTGGTGATTTTAACTTTTTATTGGGCAAAGAAGACAAATCCAGAGGTAGAAGGTTCTCATTCTCTCAAGGTCCAAAGGAGATGAAGATGTGCTTACTTAACAATGATTTGCATGAAGTGGGATTCATTGGTTCTAAGTTCAATTGGTGCAACAATAAAAGTGGAGGTGCAAGGATCCTTGAAAGATTGGATAGGTGTTTCATTAACACATCAGCTTTAAGCTCCCCGTATCGTTTGGTAGTAAGGTATTTGGCTAGAATTGCATCGGACCATTGTCCAATAACTTTACAATTTCATAATTTCAAAGCTACCTCAAAAAGGAATATCAAATTTGAAAACATTTGGGTATCCTACCAAGCTTCTTTTGCTGTTGTAAGGAATGAAATAAAAATTAACAAGGGAATTGCTCTCAAGTACTCAACAAGAAGTTTAAAAATTCTCTGAGATCCTTGTATTTTTGGAGAAAGTCTAAGCTTAAGGATTTAAATAAGCTTAAAGATCAACTTATGGAAGAAATTATGCAACTCCAACTCAAAGAAGCTTCTATTAGAGCTCTGACCGAAGTTGAGTACTGGAATCTGAAAAATAAGGCAAATGAGTATAATACAACAATGGAAAGATGAAATTCCTCGTGGAAAAAAAAGAGCCAAGTTCAAGTGGCTCTAGGAAGGTGATGTAAATACAATGTTTTTTCATAATTATGCTAATGCTAGAAGGAATGCCAACAAAATTATCAAGATAAAGGATGAAAATGGGCTGTTAGTGGAAGATCAAGCTGGAATGGAGGAGGTTTTTTTGCAGTTTTTCCAAACAAAATGGGAGGTGAGAAGCTGCAATCTAACAGGTTGGCCGGCTGGAAGATCTTCTTTAAATTTAGAAGATCGGAATTTACTGGATGTTAAAGTGACTTTTGAAGAGGTGGAAGGAATTCTGGAACAATTGAAAGGCAATACTGCTCCGAGAAATGATGGAGTCACTAATTCTTTCATCAAAGCTTATTGGGGAATCATCAAAATAGATTTCTGGAAGGTCATTAAAAGTTTTTTGCCAATGGTGAATTGAATGAAGAATGGAAGGAAACGTTGATAGTGCTTATTCCAAAGGTTTCTAATCCTATTCTTCGATCTAATTATAAACTTATTAGTCTTTGTAATACGGTCTATAAGGTAGCAGCAAAAATTATTCAAAATAGATTAGTTAAGGTAATTCCAAAACTAATCTCCATAGACCAAACAACATTTATTAAGGGGAGATCACTGTCAGATAACGTATTGGTGGCTCAGGAAAATTTTCACAAATTTAGGTTCTCTAAGAATTTTAGTGGCCTTGTCTCCTTCAAAGTAGACATGGAACAAGCTTATGATTCAATGGAATGGCCTTCATTAAGGAAAGTGTTGAAGTATTTCAACTTACCTTATAAAATTTCAAAACTCATATTGTCTTGTGTTGAAGATCCTAAATTTGCTCTAATCATCAATGGCAATCTTTCCAATTGGATTCATGCAAGGAGCAGCTTTAGGCAAGGTTGTCCCTTATCTCCATTCCTGTTCATTCTTTGTACTCAACTTCTTTCAAATTCTTTTGAACATAGTTTTTGTGGCATTAAAATCAATCCAAAGTGACCTAGAATTTCCCACTTACTATATGCGGGTGATGTGATCATTTTCTCAAAAGTAAAGAGGAATGAAGTTAAAAAAGTGAAGGAAATTTTATTTAGTTTTTGTGAATGGACTGGGCAGCAAATAAATTTGAACAAATATGTAATGTTGTTCGGTAGGCATATTGGAAGAAAGAAGAAAAACAGCATCAAAAGATTTATGGGTTTTAAAACTGTTAAAGAACTCAATTATCTTGGTTTGAAAATTGCATTGAGAAGATTAAAATATGAATATTATCAGTGTATCATTGAAAATGCTTTGAAGAATTTGAACCAATGGGCTAGTAAGTTATTGTCTTTAGCTGGTAAATTGACTCTGGTTAAAACTTCTTTTCTAGCCTTGCCAACATTCCATGCTTCTCATTCTCTAGTCCCTAAAAGGGGATTAGAAGATTTTGATAAAGCTTGCTGGAATTTTATCTGGTGTAAGAATATTGGAAAAAGAGGGATGCATTATGTAAATTGGTTGGATATGTGCAAACCAATTAATTATGGAAGAAGGAACCTGCATTCCAATAACTTGAAAACACTGGCTTTAAGAACTCGGTTAGCATGGAGATTCATCCAGGATAATGATTCTCTGTTAAACAATATGTTGGCTTCCAAATACGGAGATAATCTGGATAAAGCTATTGGTAGAAGGTGTAGTTCTTCTTCTTATAAACTCTTAAATGAGGGACTTAAAATGTTAAAGCCTATTCTGAAATGGTCTCTAGTGAATGGTGATTCAGTGGATGTGTATAAGGATATATTGATCCTTGATAAAAGCCTTGAC
This sequence comes from Dendrobium catenatum, assembly GCF_001605985.2. Taxonomy (NCBI): domain Eukaryota; kingdom Viridiplantae; phylum Streptophyta; class Magnoliopsida; order Asparagales; family Orchidaceae; genus Dendrobium; species Dendrobium catenatum. Next base: position 92,087 of record NW_021319641.1, read on the forward strand.
AAGTGGCCAACATTTGTCATTCAACATGATGGTAATCCTGCATTGGTTAGTAAGTTCATTCAAAATGGCAGCTGGAATGTAGAACTGCTTCTGGAATCCTTTGGAAGGGATCTTGTTAATTTGATTACTCAATTATGATCACACAAGAAGAAGAGGAAGACTGTATGGAGCTGATACACCAAAAATTTGGATTGTCTATAGCTGGACTAGCATATAAAGAATCGGTAGCAGTATCTCAAGATGATCAATACTGGAGTTGGATCAATACAATAAAACTGAATTCTCGGGTGGAGGTGTTCTGGTGGAGGCTTTGTAGAAATGCAATTCCTTCTATTCAATTCTTAGCATATAGAAGATTAATTAATAATGCTGTTTGTCTGAGGGGCTGCAATTCAAATGAAGATGTGGAACATATAATATGCGTATGCTTGAAGCTTAAAGAAGTTATCCATCATCTAAATCTTTGGGGATTTTGCATCCCACTTATGGATAACTCGGAGCAATGCATTAATTGGCTGGATACTAGTTCTAAAAAGAAAGGTATGGTTGTCAACCTTTATTGCAATTTTGTTTTCTTCAACTGGAAAAGTAGAAACAAATACTTACATGAAGGAGTGGAAGAAAGTTCTAGTTATATAGCTTCTAATGCTATATGCTAAGCTTCAATCTCTTTTTGTTCTAGTCGCTTTAATTTGGGCATTTGGGATGTTAACCAGTCGTTTAGACTGTCCAATAATTGGCATCCTCCTCCACCCAATTGTATTAAAGTGAATGTAGATGCATCCCTACTCTCCTCATATAAAGCACGGATTGCAGCAGTCTTTAGAGACTATAATGGGAGATTTCTTTATGCTTATGGAAAATCTTGCATTCATTAGGACATTGCTCAATTGGAATTGCTAGCCATACATTCCTTAAAAGATGAAATCAAGGATGGATGTTTAAATACAAAGACTTAATTATTGAGGGGGACAACGCAAATATCATATCCTTTCTTCAAAGCTCTTGGAAGAAAGGAAGGCATAAGGATGTCGGTGTGGATTTTATTATGAATTTCAATTTTGTTATTTTTAATTGTATTGGCCGTGAGTATTATAAGTTAGCAAACTTATGTGCTAACTATGCTTTATTTGGTAGCTTTAGTTGGGATGATTTATCTCTTAATAAGGTTAACCCTTCATTCATCAATACTTTGAATGAGGAATCATCATTGTAGGTTTTCTTTTATTGCTTTTTTAATATAATTTAGCTTTGGCTTTTCTTCAAAAAAAAACTGCCTATTCACTTTACTTAGGCCTCTTTTCATGCACGTTTTGGGTGGGATTAGAGTTCTGAGAGTGATGAGTCTAAGGAAGAAGGGGAGCTCCTGCTTTAGCACCTAGACCTAAACTTGACCAGAATTTCCACCAAGAAATGATTTGGCTCTTCGATAGATTGAAAACTCATTTTGATCAATGCTTTAATTAAGTTGAGAATCACTTAAATGTGCAAGATCAAAGATATCATGAAGATATGGGTTGGATTTTAGGATAGTTTTACTCGGTGAACATGAATGTAGCTATGATCAGTATTTATTTTTCAATGTTTAACCAACCACCTACTCCAAATCAGGGCACTTAAAATTTCTAGATGTACTTCTATGTTGTTGTTGATTGTTATTTTTTGTGTTTGATATTGTGATGTTTCTCCTATGAGTTTAGTGTTTTTATGTGTTGTTTTCAATTCTTGAGATGATGTTATTTTGAATGATATGAAATGAGAAATATATTTATTTGTGCTGCATAATATCAAAGAAATGAAGGAATATTTTGTTCACTTGCATTGAATTTTATTTCTGTAAATACATATGTTTTTATTGGAAAATTCTTTTGTATTTGATCATTGGATTGAATTCATAACTACTTTTTTCTATAAATTAATTTTCTTATAAAATTTAATCTTTCAAAAAATTAAATTAAATTACGATTGGATATAGATAAGGAGATCAATTTTATATTCTTATAGACAAATATATCTAAGCTATAATTGTTGCAAGATTGATTTCTTTTTTTTTTTATTTCTTTTTCAATATGTTTATTTTTTTAGTGGAATTTTAATTTTGATTATTTATATTTAAAAGACCCAAAAAGTTAAAAAAAATGTACAAAAAATGCAAAATAGAAAAGTTGGGCAATGGTTCCCAAAGTGAAAAGAGGCACAAAATTAGCCCAATTAGAAAAGATGCACAAAGTGTGCCATAAATATTTGAAATGATTCACAATGTCACAAATAAAAAATATTTATAGTGATCTTTCCTTTATCATTCTATCTTTAATCAAAATCCATTTCATTAATAATTATATTCATATTGAATTCAAAATTAATTAATATTTACTTTGTTTTTTTTTTTACAATAATCAATTTTTATTTATTTCGTCTAGTGTGAATAATGAATCTGGTTGACTTTTCCTATCTTTATTGTTCTTTAATTTAAAATTTTGAAATTTATCTTTTTAGTATTACAAAGTTAATATTGTATTTATAATTAGTATAAAATCCTTTTCTTCTTCAACGCTTTAGGTTTTTCTATAAAAACATTTCATTTCAAGATGTACTTCATTTTTTTATTGTTGTTAAAAGGGAGAGTTATAATATTGTTTGTTGATTAATTTATGTGTGTTAAGTGTTTGTACATGTTGTATTTTGAATGTGTATAGTGTGATGTGTGTATGTTTGAAAGTTTGTGCTCGTGTTTTTTTGTCCTGCTTATTTTTTATTATAGTTATTGTCTGTTGTTTCTCTTTTTATTTTTAGGGTTTTTGTTTTTTATATTTTTGTAGGAAGCCCTTAATTCAAATTGGTCATTCATTTAAGAAGAGTTAAGGAGAAATTTTGCTTTAAATGTTAACACAAATAATAATTATTTTTTCATCATAAAAAAGGGGAGATTATTGTAACTTAGTTTTCATAACTATGTTTTTTATCATTTTTATTGTTTATGATTCCAAAATCTTATTGTATTGATTATTGTTTCTCCTAATATATATTGGAAATGTTGTTTTTGTTATTTATATGTACTAATGTTTCAGGAAAATCATACTCCATACTATTAAAGACTTCAAGAAATATTAGATTAGAATTTATTATATTTAAATTTGATACTTTTTTTTTATTTTTCTTGAGTTTTAGAGAGTGTGAGTGTAATTAGGTAATCGGGCACACACACATTGGGGGAGTGTAAAAATTTGTATTTTTAAAAACTAATTATACTATATGGTTTTGGATCGTATAGGGTGATTTGACCCGAGTGTTCCTTCAGAAAGAAATTAATCGACTCATGCCTAAAAATTTTTCTAACTACTATTAGTACTATAAGAAGTTTCCTTCGTACAGATGACATCTAGAGTATGAAATGGCTACGTACTAGTTCGTCCGGACTAAACTCAAAATTTTTCTGAATTATTCTTATTGTACAATCTTAGGTTCCTACAGATGATGTCTCCATATAAACAGGTAAATTTTTTGAATTATTTGTAATGTACGATCTTAGGTTTGTATATATAATATCAAGAGTACAAAATGGACTCATCCATTTTCATACAGAACAAAGCATGATTAGGTTAAAACAGTTCAAACTGTATTATATGGGGTTTGTACAGTACGTTACCTAGAGTATAAAACTAGTTTGTATAGAATTGTACCAGACTATCTGGTTCAATTTTGAAGTGATCATACTATACAATGATAGTTTGTACATACAATTCCCAAAGTACAAAATCAATTCATATAGGATTGTATGAGAAATTTTTTAATTGATCATACTTATGATGTGCGATCATATTGTACGATCATGGATAGTTAAATTGAAATTTTCAGTTTTCTGTATAGTTTTTTGTGTCTTCCATATATAAGGTCCTAAAAATTTGACTGTCATGAATGCTTCTTCATATTTTCTTTGAAAGTAAGAGTGTGGGTGCTTTGGGAGAGTGTTAGATATTATGGATAGATAAATCTTGCAAGTTGAATTTTTGTATGGTTTACAAGGTTGTCCAAAGGTGAGGATCTCTTTATAAGTTTGTTAAATAACTTCCTAACTATTTTGAAGATGCTTGAGAGAAGATCTTTGGAGAAGATCTAGTTCTTTGCCGACACCAGGAGGGTATGAAAGGACACCAGTTCTCTATTGACATAAGGAGGATGTAAAAGGGCAATGGTTCTCTACTGACACCTGCAGGGTGTGAAAGGATGACATTTCTTTGTCAATACCAAGAGGGTGTGAAAGGATGATGGTTTTCTATGGAAAATAGAAGGGCGTGAAAGGATGACAGTTCTTTGTCGACACTAAGAGGGTATGAAATGATGCTGGTACTCTAGCATATAAAGGATTGGTGGAAGAGAGGTTAATTATAAGGGCTTCTCCACCTTATTATAGAATAAAAAAGAGTGTAACTTTGGTATAGTGCAATACCTGAAGAGGGTGTCTTTATAGAGTGGATGTGGGTCTAGTTGGATCGATCCATTATTAATTTTTATGTTCTATTATTTTTATTTTTATAACATTTTTATTTTTTACACTTTTTATTTTTGTGGTTAAGATGTTTATTTTGAAAAATTCAAATTGTATTAAAATAATAAAACATTTTTTTTATAATTTACCAAGAGTTTTTTAAATAACTAATTCACCACCCCTCTTATTTAGCATTGGGACAATTGTAATAGGTCTAACAACCTATACGGATTTTAAAAGTCCCTATATAGAAACTATATCTTAACAATGTGATGTCCTTTCAAATGGGAAAACCAAAAAAAAATCTATAATTTCTAAAAAAGCAGGAATTGGCCTTATTTAATAACACCATAAAAGGGGATGATGCATTTTCCTATCATTTATTAGAGCCTTGTAAGAACAATGATTATGAGTATGAAGCTTTTATAACTGGTTTGGAACTTGTAATCATAATGGAGATTAAAGAGATTAAAATCTCTGGTGATTCTCAACTAGTGATCAACCAGGTTTTAAGAACCAATATGGTTTTGAATTCTAATCTACTCAAATATCATCAATACACTATTCACTTTCTCAAACTAATACCCATCATAACTTCGTTCAGGGTTTCATACATAAGCAATTCTATGGTGGATGCCTTGGCAAAGCTTTCAAAGGAATTTGCATGCCCGAAAGAAGAATCTATCCCTATAGAGGTTCAAAGACGTAAGGTCCTTTCCTCTATAGATTTAGAGCACATAAATAAGCAATCTTCCCATATCCCTTCTACCTATTCAACAACCAATGAAGAATGTGACTGGAGATAATTGTTGATCGACTATCTTCAAGAGACAATGCTTCCCCAAGACATATCCCTTATTAACCATGTCAAGAAACATGCCCTATCATACGCACTAGTTAACAATATTTTATACCACCGATCATTCAATCAGATATGGATGCATTGCCTATATTAACGAGAACCCTTAAAGATCATTAATGAAGTCCATTCTAAACTATGTGGAGTTTATCAATCAGGTCCAAAAATTATGTTGAGAATCAAAAGACTTGGATACTGCTAGACTATAATGATTGATGATTGCATGAATATTACAAAATGTTATCATCAATGCCAGTTCATGGAGTGGTTTTACAGCAACCACCTAATGTGTTTCAATAGCTTCGTGGCCCTTCAAAAGTTGGGGCATAGATTATTGCAAATCTAATTTCAGGGAATAGAATTTGGATGATAGCAAACACTTCTATTTCTCTATGACTATCTTGCCTATTAACATTTAAGGTCCACAAGATCAAACTATAATTTCAACCAGCTTATGCTTGGGAAGACTAGGTCTGGGTTAGTTTGTAATCTTTTACCTTTTCTTAAGTCAATTATAAATGATGTGATTCCTGATCCTAAGTAACCTTGCATACACACACTTGGGGGAAAATTTCTAACTACTTTTGGAGTTTTTTATTTTTGCTCACATCATCTGAGATGAACCAAAAATTGGCCTGGATGAACAGTTAAAAATAGAAACCCTAATTAGGGCATCCTGGTTAAGGTAGCCATCATTAAGCATATCATCCGAGATGATACTTGTATCGGCCGGGATGATAGGCTCAAATTAAAAAGAATTAGCCACCAGATCTACTTAGGTTTCTTTTTATTTTTGGAGATCATTGAGGACATCATCCTTGATGATGCAATATAATTATACCTAAATTAATCTAGTAGTTATGGAAAGCAATTAAGGTTTGATTGCTCGATCATATCATCCTGAATAATTATAGGATCGGCTAAGATGATCAGTTTAAAAACCTTAGTTATTCCTGGATGATAAAATATAATCATGTTTCTATTTAGGGCGATGTTATGGAAGATATGCACTAAATTGAACTAATCATCTAGGATAATCGTGAGATCGGCCTGGACGATTATGTTATTTTTTTATCATCCAGACATCCATTCAGGGTGATGTTCAAGATGATATTCAACAGCTTGTACTAATTCTATAGGATGATATATTATCATCCTGGATGATATGAAAAAAATCCTTCTGATCATCCCAAATCATTATCGCTGATTGAGCTTATTTTGTACTGATCGTACATGATGATATTTATATCACCCTAGATGATAAAGTTGGCTTGTTGCAATTAAGAGCAACTACAAATATCTTCTATATAAGACCTCTTGTTCTACCCAAGAGAGTATCTTTTACTGCTATTCTGATCTGAGAGAGCCAAGAAGAGAGGGAGAGCAAGGGAGAGAGCGAGAGGATCTTATGATGAGTTTCACAAAGGTTGCTCCAAGAAAGGATCTATTATCGTCTGCTTCGGTCATCATCCCTAATTCCTTGGGGGTCCTAGAGTGGTCTACTTCAGCATCTAATCAAGGCTCTCTACTTCTTTCAGGAGGAAGAAAAATGAGTTGGGTTCTCTGTTTGCTTCTGGAGCAAGAAAAAGGAGTCTGGATCTCTAGCTTATAGGGGTTGGTGAAAAGGTGGTTTGAAAAGGCTTCTCTGCCTTGCTGTTGGAGCAAAAGGAGAGTCACTGAGTTTAGTACAATACTTAGAGGGCGCCTCCGGGGAGTGGACATAGGTCAAGTTGACCAAACCACTATAAATCTCTGTGTTCTTTATTATTGCTTCCACATTTAATTTTTGTACTTGGATTTTTGGAAAACTTGCATGTCTATATCTTTACAATTGATTGATTTTTATATGTGGATGTTTATTAAAGATGGTTATTCACCTCCTTCACATGAAATTAATTGAATTAAAAATAAACTTCTTTTTACTAAATGGGCTTTTGATGAAAAAGATTTAGCACAATTTAATACAAAATGTTTGAACTATTTTTTCTGTGCTTTGAAATCTAAAGATTATTTGCATGTTTCAACCTGTGCAAATGGTAAACAAATTTGGGATAGAATTGTATATTACTTATGAAGGCACAAATGAGATTAAGTAATCTAGATTAATTATTATATTGCATAACTACAAACGTTTTCATATGAAACCATATGAATTGATTTCTGACATATATACTAGGTTTACTCAAATTGCCACCTCATTGCATGCTTTAGGCAGAGAGCTAACTAACTATGAAAGAGTAAATAAAATTTTGAGATATTTGCTTTCTTCCTTTGATGCTAAGATTATTGAAATTACTAAATCTAAAGATTTGAATATTTATTCTGTTTATAACTTACTTGGATCACTCATTGCTAACGAGCAAGGGGTGAATCAAAAAATCATGATGTAGGTGAGAAAAAGAAAGAGAAAACTGTAGCGCTGAAGGCCAACAAAATGGACACTAATTCTTTAGGGTTTGAAAGCGATGATGTTTTCTTCTAAGGAATAATAATAAGTATCTTTAGAAGTGGAAAAAGGTAATGATAGCAAATACTTTAAAAGTTCTTTTAATCTCATTTATTTTAATACAGGAAGTCTGAACATATCAAAGCTGATTGTCCTACACTTAAGGATTACTAGAGCAAAGAGAAAGGTGTGGAGAAACCAAAATACAGGAAGGATAAGAAGTAGTACCAAAAGGCATTATGGGTAGATTCTGCATCTGAGACTAAAATTGAAGAGGAGATAATAAACTTGTGTTTGATGGGTGATCATCTTGGTCAATCTGATCAAGAAAAGATATGTGAACCAATTTATAATAAATTACTTGAAGTCTGTGAGAACATTCATGAATTATAAAGAAAACTTAAGAAAACTCATGTTAGTCTGAAATTAGAATTTTCAAATTTATAAAAAGAGCATGAAAGTTTAAGTAAAGATCACACTCAACTTGATAGTAATCACATGTCATTACTTAATGATTTTGATGAATTGAATAAAAAGCTTTCTGATTTAATAATTGAGCATGATTTACTAAAAGCAAATCTCAAAGCATTTGAAAATAACAAACCAATATTGTATGCATCACATAATGTTAAAAGGAAGCATCACAGCACAAGTATATTAGTAAATATTTTTCATGAAGTTAGATGTTTTTCATGTGGCATGCTATTACACATTTCATACACTTGAACTATTCACCATCGTACACATTGGGTATAGAGACCCAAATTATATGATTCACAGCATAACACATATTCATTGCATTCTTCTTTTCAAAAGAAGGGACCCAAACCTGTTTGGGTTCCTAAATCTAATATTTGATGACTATATAGGTTCTCTCATAAAAGGCATTTTGAGAGCATATGGTACATGGACAGTGAATCCTCATGACATATAACTGGAGATGCCAATAAATTCATTTTTCTATAGACCAACATAGGAGGCAATGTTACACTTAGAGACAACACCACCAGGAAAGTGGTTGGCTAAGGTATAATTAGAATTTCCAAAAATCTTTTGATTGAAAATGTTTTACTTGTAGACAGACTGAAACACAACTTACTCAGCATCATTCAACTTTGTGATAAGGGCTTCATCATAAAATTCTTGGCAAACACTTGTATTATCAGCTTAAATAATAATACTATTTAATAGGGAAGGTAGATCAATAATTTTTACTTGCTTGACTTAAATAATATTGAATGTGCTACGTTATTTTACTTAAAAATTATTCATGATGATTCTTGGTTGTGGCATAGGAGATTATGTCATACCAGTATGAAAACCCTTAGGAGAGTGACTTAGAAAGACCTAGTTAGAGGTATCCCAAGCTTAAATTCTCTAAAGACCACCTTTGTGATGCCTGCTAACTAGGGTAGCAAGTTTAATCCTCTTTTTATTCCATTTAGGACAAGACCTCTAGACCATTAGAAGTCCATCACATGGATTTGTTTGGACCCATTAGCACTGCCAGCTTAGGGGGGAAAGTCTATAGATTTGTGATTGTTGATGACTACTCGAAGTTCACTTGGATTAACTTTTTGTTACATAAGAGTGAGCATTTTGATTACTTTAAATCCTTCTCTACTTGGATTAAAAAAAAAATAAATTGTGAGATGTTTACCATCCATAGTGACTATGGGGGAGAGTTTGAAAATTAGAGATTTGGAAGATTTTATGAGGATAAGGGGATTAGCCACAACTTCTCAGCCCTATGCCCCCTCAGCATAATGGGGTAGCTGAAAGAAAGAATAAAACCTTAAAGGAAGCTACTAGAGCCATGCTTTCTGAGTATTCACTTCCAAAATAATTTTAGGCTAAAGTGGTAAACATAGCTTGTTATGTGTTGAATAGGATGAATGTTAGGGCCAAACTTGATAAAACACCCTATAAGATCATTAAGGGTAGGATACCCAACATTTCCCACCTCCACGTCTTTGGTTGTTAGGTTTTTCTTCCTAATAATGGGAAGTCACACATAGGAAAATTTGACCCAAAATTCGATGAAGGTGTGTTCTTAAGTTATTCAAGTGTTGGGAAATCCTTTAGGGTGTTTAATAAATGGACATTGGTGGTGGAGTAAACTACTCATGTAGTATTTGATGAATATGATCCTAAAGAGTCTAGAATTGAGGATGAAGATGGTGTTAAAGATATTTCCAAAGGACGTTAAAATTTGGAGAAGAGGGTGGAGTCCTAAATTATTGAAGGAGTAGGTGAGATTACCTAAAGAGTAAAAAATTCAAATTAAGAGCAAAAGGTTGATCCGACACACACTTTATATAGGAATTGGAGATATTCTTTGAGTCATCATAAAGAACTGATCTTTGAAGACCCTTTTGATGGTGTTAGGACTAGGCTTGACTTAAGAAGGAAGTGAACCACTCTGCCTTCGTCTCAATGACTGAACCCACCAATATTAATCATGTCTTGTCTAATGGGTTTTGGATGTTAGCCATGCAAGAGGAATTAAACTAATTTGTTAGGAATGATGTTTGGGAAGTTATAAAAAGACCAAAGGGACAAAGTGTAGTTGAAACCAAATGGGTCTTTAATAATAAGATGAATAATTTTGGTGTTCTGGTTAGGAATAAGGTGAGATTGGTTGATAAGGGGTACAACCAAATAAAAGGAGTTGATTTTTAGGAGACCTTTGCCACTATAGCTAGATTTGAAGCCATTAGAGTGCTACTAGCCTTTTCCAATTATAAGGGATTTAAGCTTTACCAAATGGACGTGAAGAGTGCATTTTTAAATGGTGTAATAAAAGAGGATGTTTTTGTAGAACAACCCCCAAGTTTTGAGAGTTCCCAATTTCCAAATCATGTTTTAAAATTAAAAAAGGCCTTATATGAATTAAAATAGGCACCAAGAGTTTGGTGTGAGAGGCTTAGCACTTTTTTACTAAAGAGAGATTTTATTAAGTGAAGTGTAGACACCACCCTTTTTTTGAGTAAAGTAGGAGATGAGTTACTCAATGTTCATATCTATGTTGATGATATAATTTTTGGATCTTTTGATAAAAGCTATGTGATGATTTTTCTAAAATAATGATTAAGGAGTTTAAGATTATTATGATGGGAGAGTTTTCTTACTTTTTAGGGTTTAGCATAATACAATTGGATGATGGAACCTTTATAAGCCAAAAGAAGTATGTTAAGGACATCATGAAGAAATATGAAATGGATAAAGTCAAACAAATAAATACTCCCATGATTTCTAATACTTTACCTGAATGTTAGTTAACCTGATATAATATTTAGTGTTTATCTCTATGCTAGATTTCAAGCTGATCCTAAAGAATCCCACCTGACTGCAGCTAAGAGAACTCTTAGATATCTTTTAGGGACCCAAAACTTAGGAATCTGGTATCCTATGAACAATACTTCTTTTGAGATTATTAGATTTTCTGATTCTAATTTTGCAAGATGTAGGGTTGATAAAAAGAGCACTTCTAAAATTTGCTAATTTATAGGATAGTCTTTAGTCTCCTAGTCTATTAGAAAATAAAACTCTGTTGCAACAAATTATGCATTTAGGATTACTTATAGGGATAATTTGAATCTTTTGTGACAACACTAGTTCTATATGTATCTCTAAGAACCCTATCCAATATTCAAGAACCAAACACATTGACATAAGGCATCACTTTATTAGAAATCATGAGACCAAAGGAGATATTTAGTTTGGCCATGTGACAACTGAGAATCAATTGGCTGACATCTTTACTATACCACTAGCTTTTCAAACCTTTAGCATCTTAAAGAACATATTGGGTGTGATTGACTTAAATGCATGAACTTTTTGTTTACAGAATTCTATATTTTTTATTTTATTGCTTTTTTTTTCACTTTACTTCTTTTACTTTTTACTAAAGTTTTTTTCTTCTTTAATTTTTTTTTTATTTTAGTTTCTCATTTTTTATTATCACTTCTGAAATGATATTTTATGCCATATTTTTGTTATTTAAAATTTTTTAGTCAATGTTTTACATCTCTTAATCTGTTAAAGTGAGGAAATACCATTGATTGTTTCTCTTCCTCTAACCTCTTTTAGTGGTGTAATTTGTTTCTCTAAATAAAAGTCTATCACAAATTAACAACTAGACTTTGCGATTGAAATCTTTTATATATTGCTACAGTAATCTATCTTATATTTATAATGTTCAAAGTCTTTATATTACTTTCAAATTTTTTTGTAGTCTTGTCGTTCCATTTATCATATAATTTTAATTATATTTCATAATTTATTCTTCCTTATATCAGAGAGTGAGTTTTTCTTTTTTAATATCTAGAAGATATACTCATAACCGAGAGTATTTAAGAGTTTTAAAAAGGGATCTAGGTTGAAGAAAAAAACTTAGAATAATTCATGTGTCACTTGATATTTTAAAAGGCTTAATTTTAAATTTCACGATTGTGACAAATTACTTTGATACATTATCTATACGATACTTTTTTGAAACCATGTCTTGAACGGATCTCTTGTTCTAATCCAATTAGTTTTTCAGAGTTAGGTCTTCTGTTTTCAAAAGACGATTGATCAGATATTCAACTGGTTCCAAATTTTGATGATGTTAACTCCTTGGTATTATAAGTCTTTAAAATCAATCTTATGGAAACATTGTCATATTCATGCTTTGATTAAAAAAAAATAACTTTGCTTTTTTTCTTCTTTTTCCTACTTTTTCTTTTCTGGTTTTTTCCTCCTTTTTTTGTGATGTCAAAAGTCGGAGTAGTATTTAGTGTTTGAGTTATTTTTTTGTTTTGTTGGTCTGATTTTTTGCCATCATCAAAAATAGGGAGATTATTATGAATCTGATTTTAGGGAATAAAATTTTGATGATAGAAAGCTCTTCTATTTTTCCTCACATCGTCTAGGATAATCTAAAAATTGGCTTGGACGATCAGATAAAAACAAAAACTCTAACTAAGGCATCCAAGTTAAGGTAGCCGTCATAAAGCACATCGTTCTGGATGGTATTCATATCAGCCAGAACGATATGCTCAAATCAGAAAGAATCAGCTGCCAGATATACTTAGGAATTTTTTTATTTTAGGACATCATCTTGGATATCTTCCAAGATAATGCAATAAAATTATACCTAAATTAATCTGGTAATTAAGGAAAGCAATTAAAATTTGATTGCTTGATCATACCATCCTGGAAGATTATAGGATCGGTCAAGATGATCAATTCAGAAACCTTATTATTCCTAGACGATCATACATCAGTCTGCTTCTATTTAGGGTGATGCTTTGAATGATATGTACTGAATTAAACTAATCATCTGGGACGATCGTAAAATCGGCCTAGATGATTGAGTTAATTTTCCATCATCTAGACATCCATTCAGGGTAATGTTCTGGATGAAATTCAATGATCTGTACTAATTGTATAGGATGATATACTATCATCCTGGACAATATGAACAGAAACCTTATAATATTCTTAAATCAGCCTAGCTCATTGAGCTTATTTTCTACTGACCGTACAAGATGATTTTTATATCATCCTGGATGATAAAGTCAGTTTATTTCAATTAAGAGATATTCCAAAGCTCTTCTATATAAAAACATGTCCATTTAAATCTAATTTAATAAAAACTCTTTCTTCAAGAGGAATCTTTTGTAATAATTCTTCCAAGTCATTCCAAAAATTTAATTTAGAACTCATATCCAAACCTACTGGGTGAACATAAGCAGTTATAATATTAGCAGTCTTATCACAACAACAATCTTTGAAGATATAATTCTATCTCCAATCATATTAATTTTTATAATATTATCCTTCAAACTCTTATCTATAATAACACCTACACCATTTCTAGTACGACTCCTACCCGAATACCAAAGTTTAAATTACAAACTATCAATTTTCTTAGCCTCATCTCCAACCCATTTAGTTTATTGAATGCACAAAATATTAATCTTATAGAAGACACTCAATGATAATGAACTATAATGGGATGAGCGATTGGTGGAAGTTTTGAGGGCCTATCGAATCACTTATAGAACACAAATCCAATCCACTTAGTTTGCACTAGTGTATGGGTCTGAGGCCATGCTCCCCTTGGGGGTAAAATTTTTTTTGCTCAGAGCTGTAATCCAAAAACAAATAAGAACTAAGCAAAATGCAAAATTCCATCTTAAAGAGCTCGAAGGCCTTGAAGAGTCATCTCCAAGCTCAACAGTGTTTAGAGTTTTATAAGGCCAAGATGGTTCAAGCACATGATAAGTTTGTGAAACCTAGAACCTTTCATGTAGGAGACTTTGTCTTGGTTCTTTGGAGGCCTATCCTAGCCCACCAAAGGATTAGTGAGACGTTTGAACCAACTTAAGATGGACCCTTCATTGTAGAAACTGTCTATGAAGGAGGCTCATATCAGCTAGTGGATTGTAAGGGAACCCACCTGATGCTAACTATTAATAGGCATTTTCATCAGAAATAATATGATTGATTTAGTTTTCTTTTTTAAATTAATATTATGTATTTGAGTTTAGAGATAGTTTACCTCCATTTTCTTCAAGTCCAATAACAGTCATCAAAATTACTTCTACCTTTCTATTCCTTTGGGTTAGTTGATGCTTTCCCTTAGGATTGGAGTCATTAATTTTGGAGAACGCCCTTTTAACACCATATTAGTTCTACCATCTACCTTTCTTCTCCAACAGAGTAGGTGATCCCTTTTCTTAGGATTAGAATCATTAGTGGTATAGAATGCCTGTTGTGGCACCATCCTAGTTCTACCTTCCTCGTTTCTTCTCCTTTGGGTTGGGTGGTGACTTCCCTTAGGATTGGAACCACAAGTGGTGGATAATGCCTTTTGCGGCACCATCCTACTTCTACCATCTACCTTTCCTTTCCTTTGAGCTAGGTAATGCCTGCCCTTACGATTAGAATCACTAGTAGAGGAGAATTCCCTTTGCGACACAATCCTAGTTCTACCTTCTACCCTTCTTCTCCTTTAGGATAGGTGATCCATTTACATAGAATTAGAATCACTAGTGGTGGAGAATGCCCTTTGAGGCACCATCCTAGTTTTACCTTCTACCTTTCTTCTCCTTTAGAATAGATGATCCATTTCCTTTGGATTAGAATCACTAGTGGTGGAGAACGCCCTTTATGGCACCACCCTAGTGTCCACTCAACCCAGGTTCCCTAACATTTGGCCCTCCTTTTCCTTAAAATCATGATCTTTAATCCCTTCCTTCCATTCGATCAATAATAACATATGCACTAGAACTTCCTACCGCATATGTTGGGTGTCCATTTTTTTAACTCATTTTTATATGAGGTCACTAAGACCCAATTTAATCCCTATCAAATTCAACTTCACCCTCCAATTAAATCCTTGGTTAAACTACCAATCAATATTCAGCAAGCTTCTAAATTAGATCCAATCAATCTCAACCTTCTAATCAACCTCCCTTGATGTGGAAGAGCCAAGTCCGGCTCTTCAACTCTTGAATCCAATCCTAACCGAACATTCCTAACCAAATCTTTGGGTTAAGGACCAAGGCCCTAAAACCCCTTCTAGGTGATTTTTTAAACACTTCAAAATTTAGTAAAGTAACCTATTATTCAAAGCTACCAATTGCGTATTTATAAAACATGCTCTGATGTTAACCCTCTAAATTTGAGCTCAATCTGACACTTCTAATCCTAGAAATTGAATTGAAACCTAAAAGTTTCAAAATCTCCAAATATTTATGGCCTATCTAACTAGACCTATAACCTAGTGGAATTTGACCTTGGAAACTCCTCAAAACCTTATAATAATTTAAAGGCCTTTGTTATCTATATGTCAAACATTAACCTATACTCTTTTGAATTCACATTCACCTGAAATTGACCAGATGTCAAGATGACCAAAATGCCCTAAAGGGGTTTTTTTGACTTTTAACCAAAACTTAACATGGTTCAATCTCATTACTATTTGAAACCCTAAACCCCTAAAAATTGACATTTTGACTAAAATAACCTCCCCATGCCTTGGGACTACTCTCAGCAGTTCAAAATATCATTTCAAACTTATTGATTCTAGACCAAACTGCTGGCTTAACCTAGGTTGACCTAGTGACGCATTAAGGGCCAAAATAGGTCATTTGACCAAAATAAGCTTTCCATATCATGAGATAACCTCCCTTGGACTCCAAATATCTAAATATGTTAAGAGAGTTGCTATTTGCATATTTTACATTCTTGCAACTTGTAAAGTTTAGATGATTCCAAATATTATTATTTTAAAATTTTGTTTTCTCCTAACACTTGTAGAAGAATTGTTTTTACTCTTGTGTGGACTAACATTTCAGGATAATTAAACTCCAGACTAATGAAGACTTCAAATTAAAATTCAGCATGAGATAATTTATAAATTGAAGCTTGTACTTTTCATTATATTGAGTTTGAGAGGGAGTGATTGTAATTAAGTAACTTAGTACACACATACTTGGGGAGATCTTTAAAATTCATACTGATTTACGGGACAAACCATGTTCGTATAGAAAGATCAAGTCAGTTATCCCCTTGAAAGAGCAATGGAACGAACAGGAAGCAAGAAAAGTTTTCTAGGTCCTGATCATCCAGACGAACATATATTCGTTCAAGGATGAAATGCTCTCTGGAAAATTTTCATTCAGACAAAACCAATATTTGTGCCAGGATGAAATTCTCTCTAGAAAATTTTTGTCCAGACGAACTTATATTCAACCCAGGATGAAATGCTCTCTGAAACATTTTCGTCCAGACGAACTTATATTCGTCACAAGATGAAATAATCTCTGGAAAATTTTCGGTCAAAAACATATATTTGTGCCAGGATGAAATGCTCTCTGGAAAATTTTCATCCAAACGAACTCTTATTCATCCCACGATAAAAACGTTTTAACATTTCTAATTTTGATAACTTCCTGCAGTTTGTCAAACCGACCCATAGAATAATTGTTCATACCGGACGAACTTAGTTCGTACGGGATGATAATCTGGTACGAAGTCAGTTCGTACCAATATACATTGGGTTCATATGGAACTGATTTAAGTAAGTTTGTCCAGGATGATCCACGATCGTACGGGACGATCCACTATGTACAGACTTGAAAATCAGCAATTTTTGGACGAATTTTGTGTCTTTCCTATATAAAGTCCAATTAGAATTGCCTCTTAATCGTTTTGACTACTAATCTTTATGCCTACTGAAAGGAGAGTCAAGGAGAGAGTGTGAGAGAGTGTTTGATGGAAGATTCTTACTATTGGAGCATGAAGGTATCACTTTGTACTCAAAGGTAAGAGTCTCTACTTGTGGTTTTTGATTACTTCACTCTTTTCTCTCTTCCTTATAGATTTATTGTGAGAAGATCTGTCAAGGAGATCTGGTTCTCTACCGACACTTGAAGAGTATGAACGACCGTAGTGTTCTCTGCCCATATCGAGAGAGTGTGAAAGGACAGACGGGTCCTCTGCCCACACTTAGAGAGTGTGAAAGGACGAAGGGTTCTCTGCCCACACTTGTAGAGTGTGAAAGGACAAAGAGTTCTCTACCTACATCAGGAGAGTGTGAAAGGATGGATGGTTCTTTGCCAACACTGGGAAGAGTGTAAAAGGATGACGGTTTTCTGCCAACAATGGGAAGAGTGTAAAAGGATGACGCTTCTCTCCCACAACAGGTAGTGGTGGAAGAGAGTTTTGTAAAGGCTTATCCGTCTTGTTGTGGGTGCAAAAGGAGAGTCACTAGTGGTATTAGTGTAATACTCATAGGGTGCTTCCGGGGAGTGGATGTAGGTCGTGTTTGACTGAACCACCATAAATCTTGTGTCTTTTTATTTTCCACTACTTTTTATTTTTACTATTTTACTTGTGGTTAAAAAACTTTTTTCTACAAATTTTAGTAAAGTTAATTCTCAATTTTAAATTTTAAAAAGAGGGTAAAATTTTTTTATTACCAATTCACCCTCCCTCTTAATTAGCCACTGGGACATAAAATTAGGTTTAACCACCTAATTCATAGTGAACAAGTTTCAACAAGTGGTAACAGGGCTTTGCTTCAAAATCATAAGTTTAGACAATATTTTGGTTAACGTAGATGACTATATTTGAAAATTGAAATACACTTGAGGGTTACTCTATGACTAGACCTCCATTGTTCGACAATATTCCTTTTGATTTTTAAAAAACATGCATGTCTATATTTTTACAGTCACTTGATTACTATATGTGGATCTTAGTTCATGAAGGGTATACAAAACCAACTATACTAGTTGACGGAGTTAGAGTTGAAACACCTTTTGTGGACTGGACAGAAGAAGAACATGACTTAGCACGACTAAATGCCAAATGCTTGAATAGTTTCTTTTGTGAAGTTACATCAGAAGTTTACATGCGGGTTTCTACTTGCAAGAGTGGAAAGAATATATGAGATAAACTTTGTATAACTTATGAGGGGACTAATGAGGTTAAGTAATCTAGACTTAATATCTTATTACATGATTATTGACTGTTTCGCATGAAACCAAATGAATCCATTTCTGATATGTACATAAGATTCACACAAATAGTCACCTCTTTACATGCATTGGGTAGGGAACTACGAATGCTGAAATGGTTAATAAAATTCATCATTGTTTGCCTATTACTTATAATGCTAAAAGTATTGCAATTACAGAGTCTAAAGATTTAAATATTTACTCTATTGACAATTTTCTTGGATCGCTAATTATTTACGAGCAAGGAGTTACCCAAAGAAAGATTAATGCAGGTGAACCATGAATGGAGAAGAACATAGCACTAAAAGTTGAGGAATCTGAGAGTGAACACTCACAACCTGAGAATGAAGACGACATCGCACTAATGATTAGGCAATTCAAAAGTTTTCTGAAGAGAAAGCAGAAGAGATGCCAATAATGAAATCGAGATAAATTTAATAGGAATGTCAAGGTTTTAAATGATATTATTTACAATGAGTGCAGGAAACCTGGACATATTAAGATAGATTGCCCAAAGCTCAAATCCACACCTAGCAAGGAGAATGTAGAGGAGAAACCAGTTGGAAGAATGGCAAGAAGAAATTCCAAAGAGCTTTCTCGGCTGACTCAACTTCAGACTCGTTTGAGATGGAAAAGGAAGAGGAAGTCACTAATCTGTGCTTAATGGACGATAATCTTGATTAGTCAAATCAAGAAGAGGTATGTGACTTAACTTACGATGAACTTTTTGAAGTTTTTGAACACATGCATGATGCATATAGGAAGATAAAGAAAATGCATACTAGTCTGAGCTTAGAATTTGAGAAACTACAAAAGGAACATGAAATTCTTAAGAAAGATCTTGCTTTAATTAATGACAACCACATGGAATTATTTGATGAGTTTGATGACTTGAATAAAAATCATGAAAGTTTGAAATCATCCTATGCAGAACTTAAAAAAGAATTTAAAAATTTTAAGAATGAATCTGAGAGCAAAATTTATAGAATCAATTATACAAATTGAATTTTGGAAAATATGAATTCACTTTACAAATTAATGATAAAAGCTCTCAAGGATAATAGGATACCCCCTAAACTTGAAGATTTCATTAATCATATTTTGTATCCTTAATTTATGCAATCCCTAAATAGACAAATAAATAGTAGAGATATAGGAATTCTTTTCCAAAAGTTAAATATAATGATTATGGATTGATTGGACACATAGCTCACACAAATACCTTGAAGAAGAAAACTTGTTTGATGTGAAAACCTAAGATGCATAAACCTAGACATATCATACATGCATCTTTTTATAAATTGTCAAAAGGAGAACCCAAACTAGTTTGGGTTCCACCCAAGACCTCATGAGATAATCTTACAGGGTCACTCTCACACAAGACCTCATGAGAATATATGGTACCTGGACAGCGGATGTTTAAAACATATGACTGGAGATACTGCACAATTCATATCGCTGGAATCCAGGAGTAGAGGCAAGGTTAGACTAAGAGATAACATCACAAGGAAGGTTGTTGGGTCAGGCATGATTGAAAATTTTAAGAATTTTTACATTGAAAATGTGTTATTTGTAGAAGACTTAAATCATAATTTGTTGAGTATAAGCCAGCTATATGACAAAGGATATTGTGTAAAATTTTTTCCTACTAGCTGCATATTAAGCCTAAATGGAAATGATGTTTTGAATGGCATAAGGGTAAATAATGTATATATGCTAGATTTGATTTGCATTCAAACTCCAACTGCTTTTTGTTTAAAAACTATTTCTGATGAGTCATGGCTTTGGTATAGGAGACTTTATCACTCTAGCATGAAAAACCTTAGGAGGACTATCCAAAAGAACCTAGTGAGACGTATACCTAAACAAGACTTTACTAAAGATCACCTTTATGATGCATGTCAATTAGGAAAATAAGGGAAGTCCTCTTTTAAGTCCATTAAGGATCTTAGAACTTGTAAACCTTTGGAGATTTTGCATATGGATCTTTTTGGACCTGTTGGAACTGTAAGTCTAGGAGGGAAGGTATACAGATTTGTGTTTGTGGATGATTACTCTAGATTCACATGGGTTAGATTTCTATTTCATAAGAGTGAATTATTTGAGGAATTTAGAAACTTTTCGACTTGAATTCAATAAAAATTAGGAGGTGAAATTATGACTATATAAAGTGATCATGGAGGAGAATTTGAGAAAATTTTTTTTAGGATTTTTATTAGGAGAAAGGAATTGATCATAATTTTTTTACACCTAGAACCCCTCAGCAGAATGGGGTAGTCGAAAGAAAGAACAGAACATTAATAGAAGCTGCTCGAGCCATGTTGCCAAAATACTCACTTCCTAAATATTTTTGGGCTGAGGTGGTTAGAACTGCATGTTATGTTCTGAATAGGGTGAATGTGAGATCTAAATTTAATAAAATACCCTATGAGTTGCTAAAATGAAGAACACCTAATTTGTCACATTTGCATGTTTTCCATTATAAGGAATTTATTCATAATAATAAAAAATCTGCCTTAGGAAAATTTGATCCAAAATCAGATGAAGGAATTTTTGTAGGATACTCAAGTGTTGGAAAATCTTATAGAGTATTCAACAAAAGAACTTTGGTAATTAAGGAGACCACACATATTGTATTTGATGAATCTAGAATTTTGGAAGAGCCAAATATTGTAGAAAATGAACTTGAGATTAACTCCCAAAAGATTGATAAAATAAATTTGGAAGAAAATTTGGAGATAGAAAATTTTTCCTAGAGATTTGAGATTTTCTAAAAACCACCCAAAAGAATTAATAATTGGTTAACCTAGTCAGGATGTAAGGAATAGGTATCAATTAAATAAAGAAGTCAATCATTCAGCATTTATTTCAACAATAGAACCAAAACATATTGATCAAGCACTTTCTGATTAGTTTTTGATTTTGACTATGCAGGAAGAGTTAAATCAATTTGTAGGAAATAAAGTTTGGCAATTAACTACATGCCCAAAGGATCAAAGTGTAGTTTGAACTAAGTTGATACTCAAAAATAAAATAAATGAATCAGGTGTAGTCATTAGAAATAAGGCTAGATTAGTTGCTAAGGGGTATAATTGAAGGGACTAATTTTGAGGAGACTTTTGCCCCTTTAGCTAGAATTAAAGCAATTAGGGTTTTGTTAGCCTTTGTCTGTTTTAGATGATTTAAACTATACCAAATGAATGTAAAAAGTGCATTTTTAAATGAAGTAATTCAAAAGGATGTTTTTGTAGAACAACCTCAAGGTTTTGAAAATTCTAAATACCCAAATAATGTTTTCAAATTGAAAAATGCATTATATTGATTAAAACATGGACCTCGTGCTTGGTATGAGAGATTGAGCACTTTCCTACTTGAAAGATCATTTGAAAAAGGAAGTGTATACAACTCTCTTTTTGAAGAAAGTTGAAAAG
Organism: Dendrobium catenatum; assembly: GCF_001605985.2. Taxonomy (NCBI): domain Eukaryota; kingdom Viridiplantae; phylum Streptophyta; class Magnoliopsida; order Asparagales; family Orchidaceae; genus Dendrobium; species Dendrobium catenatum. Next base: position 113,826 of record NW_021319641.1, read on the forward strand.
GATATACTCATTGTATAAATTTATGTTGATGATATCATCTTTGGATCTTCAAATAAAAATCTTTGTGATGATTTTTCTGAAATAATTAGTAGTGAGTTTGATATGAGTCTAATGGGAGATTTAAGTTACTTTCTAGGCTTTAGCATTAAACAAATTAAGGAGGCTACATTTATTAGTCAGTCAAAGTATGTTAATGACATCCTAAAAAAGTATGAAATGGATAATGCTAAACCTGTTAGTACACATAAGAGTTCCTCAATTCAGTTGGATAAGGACCTTAAGGGAAAATCTGTTAATCAAAAGAAATTTAGAGGGATTATTGGATCTTTGCTTTACTTGACAGCTAGCAGGCTCGATATCATGTTTAGTATTTGTTTGTGTGCTAGATTTCAATCAAATCCAAAGGAATCATATTTGATTGTAGTAAAAAGGATTTTAAGATTTTTGTTATGAACTCAAAACTTAGGAATTCGGTATCCTAAGTTTAGCTCTTCATTTGAAATAATTGGTTATTCAGATTCTGACTTTGCAGGTTGTAGGGTGGATAGAAAGAGCACTTCTGGAACATGTCAGTTTATTAGAAATTTCTTAGTCTCTTGGTCTAGTAGAAAATAAAATTTAGTAGCCTTGTCTACTGCTGAAGCTGAATACATTGCATTAAGAAGTTGTGTGGCACAAGTACTTTGGTTTAAATAATAGTTGATTGATTTATGATTAACTACAGGAACTATATCAATTTATTGTGATAACACTAATGCTATTTGCATTTCTAAAAATCCTATTCAACATTCAAGAACCAAACTTATAGATATCAGACATCATTTCATAAGGGATCATATATTCAAAGGAGAAATTGAACTTACTTATGTTTTATAGAAAATCAACTTCCAGATATTTTTACAAAACTTGTAGCCTTTGATACTTTTAGTGCATTAAGAACAAGCCTTGGAGTAATCGATTTGAATGCTTAATAAAAATATTTTCAGCAATATTTATGTGTGTTTTTAGTTAATATTTTTGTGTGAATGTTTGAATTTATGATTTCTTCTGTATTTTAAGTTTATGTTTTTATTTGTTATATTGTGTTTTTATTATGTTTGTGTTTTGGTTTTTATTGAGTGCATGATTCTAAAAATTTAATTGTCATTCGTCCAGGACAAAATTTATTTCGTATGGGATGAATTATATAGTGTGTCAACTGTCCGATTTGAACCGTTTGCATGCAATTTTTAGTTATTTCAATCACTTCGTCTATACGATCGTCGCTATCGTCTGGATGAAATGTTTGAAACCATGGGATGATTGAATGATAGTTAAATGGATAAGATAATTTTTAAAATTATATTTCGTACGTACGAAGCTTTGGTTCATCCGGACAAATGCTTAGCAAATCGATGTGGGGGACGGTTTCAACTGCCATTAAAACGATCATAAATTTCTGATTATCTAAGATGAACACCTATTCATATGTATGATCGGTTGGTCAAAAGTATGTATGAAAGGTCACTTCGTAAGTTGTTTGATTACGAAAAGCCATTTCATTTTGGACTCATTCATTCGTCCATACAAAATTTTTTTTATGGGACGAACAGACTTTCATACAGGACGAAAATAATTTTGTCTATATGAAAAGTCGTATTTCATTAAGTTGACCGGCTTTGAACTCAACAGTCACAATCACACATCCCTTTCAGAACACTTTCTTCCTTTAGATCTTATCCATGGCAAGTTCAAGCAAGCGCCAAAAGGTTCTAGCCAAGGGTCCAAATAGAAACTCTTCCGATAATTCTTTGTCCAAAGCGAACGAGGAATCTTTTCCTAGATTTTTCTCGGCTAAGATCACCCCATCTAGAGTTCTTATTCAGGAACTACTAACTTTTTAGGTAATGAACTTGTTTGTTTCAAATCAATTTGCTCTCATGCTTACACTAGTCCACCTCTACAACAAAGAGACCTTTCATTATTTCCTTGCAAGCATGTCCTTCAACTCCGACCATTCTGTAATAAAGTCCTATGTTTTTAAGTAGAAAGTTGAAATCACCAAGGCTGACCTAGGAATCTTTTTGAACTTAAGGACTGAGCAAATTAGAGCCTCTACTATGACCACTAATGCTGATTTTGACTGGACTGAAATAAATGAAGTGATTAGAGGAATAATTTTTAAGGAGCATATGCCTAAAGTGTCATCTCTTGTTCGCAATGCTTGTATCATTTAGCATGTTCTTTGAACTTTCATAATTCCTAAAGCTGGTGATAGAGTCAATATTACTCCTCTTCTTTCAACAGTAACCTACTTGATTATAACTAAACAACTTATAGATAAGCCCAACTAATTCTTGACTATCTTTATGGACTTTCTAAAATTAGTCATATCGCCCGTAAAAGAAAGAAGAACATTGCCCTAGGACATCTTGTTACCTATATTTTAGAAAAGAAGTATGAATTGATTCATCCAGTTCAAGATTTTGAAGATACTCTCTACTGTAACGACAGATCTTTTAGAGCAATCTTCAATAAAGATGAATCACATAAAGCACATATTATTAGTGATTCAGAGGAGGAACATGAACCTACAACTGCACCTGTTAGTTAACCAAATTATCAGGATTTGGTTCAGAAATTTGATCTCTTAGAGTCTCATTTTGATCAATGATTTGATCAAATTGAAACTCACAGCAACAGGATGTTTAGTACAATCAAGACATGGGGTACATGAGAGAGCAGATGAATGATATTAGTTCTAACATGCTTATGCTAAGAGGTTATTTTAACTTCTTCAGTACTATACCTTCTCCTCCTCTAGATCAGGGACCATCAAAGTGAATCAAGTACTTGGTTATGTTTTTCTTTAGATGATGTGATTGTGTTTTAGTAGTTTGTGATGAATTTTGTTTTTGTTATGTGTTTGTTTCATTAGATATTTTTTGTATTTGAGTTTTAGGTGGTATTGATATCATTCTTAGATTGTAATATCCATTATAATGATATCAATATAAGTTATCTTATTTTGGTTTTAATCTTATTTTGAAATGTGTGTTAGCCTATATGAAAATCCCTAAAATTTTTTATCCTATAAGTGTTATACCTTGAAGTGCAACGTAAAATTAAATTCATTAAAATATCTAATTTTTCTAAATTTAAGTTTTGCTTATAACTTGATATAATTAAGATTGTCAATTTCATGTATCTTATTAGACCACATTAATATTTAATATTATTATTGCAATTGTGATGTTTTCTTATTTTGTATTTCACTTATCAATAAATATTGATGTACTTAAAAAAATTTAAAATTTTTTATTAATGATTTTGGAAAGATCAAAATTACTCTAAAAATTGTACAAATATACAAAAATCAAAAGGAATGTGCAATGGTTCGCAATTTAAAAAAGAGACATAAAATCAACCTACAAGTAAAAAGATGCACAAAAATGTGCCATAACTATCGAAAAATATGCGCAAAGAGCCACATGTAATATTTATTTATGTCCACAATCTTTTAATCTCTTAATTCAAATTGATCTTCTGCACATTTATATTTCGTATTGACATTTGAAATATACAAATTTTATATTCATCCTCTTTGTAATGATATTCTTTATGTTAGTGTCTAAATTGATTAATGTTTTTAATATATATATTTTATTATCAATGTTATAACTCTTCTTAAATCCTATGAATCATTTTTTTTTTGCCTAATGATTTAATTTTATTTGCAAAATTTATTTTAATCACTTTCAAGGATCAATTAATAAAAGATTATCATATGACTGCTTAGATTTCTGATTTTTTTTCTTCTTCTCTTTTGCTATTGTCAAAAAGGGGGAGAAAATATTATTTTTATTGTATCGTATTATTCATATCTTTGTTATCGTTTTCATACCTTTGTTCTATATTTTTGTATTTGTATTTGGTTTCGTATTATATTTATTTTGTTTAGTATTGTATCTGTTGTGTTTTAAAAAAAAAAGGAGAAAAAGATAAAATTGTTGTGCAATGCCTCTTTATTTTCATATGTTCATCAATTTTGGGGGAGTTTAGGAGATTCTTAAAATTTGATAGTTATACAAACAATAATTGTTTTTCCATCATCAAAAATGGAGAGATTGTTAAGAGAGTTTCTATTTGCATGTTTTACATTCTTGCAATTTGTAAAGTTTTGATGATTCCAAATATTATTGTTTTAAAATTTTGTTTTCTCCTAACACTTTGTAGAAGAATTATTTTTACTCTTGTGTGGACTAACATTTTAGGATAATTTAACTCCAAACTAATGAAGACTTCAAATCAAAATTTAGCATGAGATAATTTGTAAATTAAAGCTTATACTTTTCATTGTATTGAGTTTGAGAGGGAATGATTGTAATTAAATAACTTAGTACACACATACTTGGGGAGATCTTTAAAATTCATTCTGATCGTACGGGACGAACCATGTTCGTACGGGATGATCAAGTCAGTTATCCCCTTGAAAGAGCAATGGAACGAACAGGAAACTAGAAAATTTTTCTAAGTCCTGATCATCCAGACGAACATATATTCGTCCTAGGATTAAATGCTCTATGGAAAATTTTTGCTCAAACGAAATAAATATTTGTGCCAAGATGAAATTCTCTCTAGAAAATTTTCGTCCAGACAAACTTATATTCATCTCAGGACGAAATACTCTCTAAAACATTTTTGTCCAGACGAACTTATATTCATCCCAGGACGAAATAATCTCTGGAAAATTTTTGTTCAGACGAAACCTATATTTGTGCCAGGTCAAAATGCTCTCTGAAAAATTTTCATCCAAACGAACTCTTATTCGTCACAGGAAAAAAATGTTTTAACATTTCCAATTTTGATAACTTCCTGTAGTTTGTCAAACCGACCCTTAGTATAATTGTTCATACCGGACGAACTTAGTTCGTCAGGGATGATAATCAGGTATGAAGTCAGTTTGTACCAATATACATTGGGTTTATATGCAACTGATTTAAGTAAGTTTGTCCAAGATGATCCACGATCATACGGGACGATCCACTATGTACAGACTTGAAAATCAGCAAATTTTGGACGGTTTTTTGTGTCTTTCCTATATAAAGTCCAATTAGAATTGCCTCTTAATCTTTTTGACTACTGATCTTCATGCCTACTGAAAGGAGAGTCAAGGAGAGAGTGTGAGAGAGTGTTTAAAGGAAGATTCTTACTATTGGAGCGTGAAGGATTCACTTAGTACTCATAGGTAAGAGTCTCTACTTGTGGTTTTTGATTACTTCACTCTTTGCTCTCTTCCTTCTAGATTTCTTGTGAGAAGATCTGTCAAGGAGATCTGGTTCTCTGCTGATACTTGAACAGTGTGAATGGACGTAGGGTTCTCTACCCATACTAAGAGAGTGTGAAAGGATGGACGGGTCCTCTGCCCACACTTAGAGATTGTGAAAGGACGAAGGGTTCTCTGCCCACACTTGGAGAGTGTGAAAGGACAAAGGGTTCTCTGCATCCACCGGGAGAGTGTGAAAGGATGGATGGTTCTCTGCCAACACTGGGAAGAGTGTAAAATAATGACGGTTCTCTGCCAACACTGGGAAGAGTGTAAAAGCATGACAGTTCTCTGCCACAATGGGTAGTGGTGGAAGAGAGTTTTGTAAAGGCTTCTTCCCCTTGCTGTGGGTGCAAAAGGAGAGTCACTAGTGGTATTAGTGTAATACTCAGAGGGTACCTCCGAGGAATGGATGTAGGTTGTGTTTGACCGAACCACTATAATTCTTGTGTCTTTTTATTTTCCCATGCCTTTTATTTTTACTATTTTACTTGTGGTTAAAAAACTTTTTTCTACAAAATTTAGTAAAGTTAATTCTCAGTTTTAAATTTCAAAAAGAGGGTAAAATTTTTTAATTACCAATTCACCACCCCTCTTAGTTAGCCTCTGGGACATAAAATTAGGTTTAACAACCTAATTCATAGTGAACAAGTTTCAACAAAACAAACCCATTGGACCCAAAACTAGGTCTTGGGTTAACCTAGTGTTTTCTATAGCAAAAATGAGAGAACAGAAAAATGATAAAGCAATGTATCTGACTTTGGGCCGGCCCCAATTTGGTTGATCTCCCTAAACAACACAAACCTTCGCTTCTCTAGCTTCCCTCATTCCATAAAAACACCGCAGCCCTTTTTCTATGATCATTCAAAATAATACCAGTCTCGCTCAAACTCCTTGGATGTTGTTGTTCAACTTCGTTGTTTTCATAAGAGGCGTATAGGGTTCACCTTTTAACCTCTCTTTCCATCTTCATTGTTCAGCTACGTTGCTTTGCAGGAGGATAGAGAGTGCATGGTTGCCTTCTCGGCTCCTTATTATCGTCCGCCTACGTTTCTTCGCGTGTTATATAATATTATATTAAAAAATAAATATAATAATAAGATGGAAGAAAAAAAAAGGAAAGATTTTAAAATAGGTGTTGAAGACCCGCGCAATCAATCTTAGATCTGGGCAAATTATTTCACAATTTGAAGACCCACACCGTTATCTTAGATCTAGGAGGATGTTTTTCATACGAAGACCCCATGTAGTCGATCTTAAATCCTAGTGGGATGGTTTAAAATCAAAGACCCTACCCCAGCATACTTAGGTCCGGGTAGGAGGAAAATTACGACAGTGCCTTCCCGATTTCTCCCTCGATGGGGAGGAGACGCTGGGAGGCTACCAAAATTTCCAAAAAATTTGCTTTAAAATAATTGGAGAAATGGGTCAATTTTAATTAGTTATTTTCAATTAAAATTAATGAAAATTATTAATTGAAAGAATTAATTGATTGAAACTAAATAAATTATACCTAATTAAAATTTCTTAATTTAAATCAATTGATTAGCAAATTCAATTAAATTGGTTATCCGAGAGCCTTTAAAAAAAAATTAAGAGTTTTAAAATAGGAGAGCTTTTGTAAATTCGAATGTCTTAAAAATCTAAAGTAATTTAAAATCCGAGTTAAAATTTGAAAGCATTTTTATTAATCAATTGGAGTAATTTTAAAAATAAAATACAATAGATAAAATGAAGAAGGGGAATAATATTTTTCCACTATTTGACATATACGGGTCTCAAGTTCTCCAAAATTCTCACCAAATAATACCTCTCAAATAAATTGTACAAGTTCTCCAAACGAACATACTCTCTATCCCTCAATAATAGCCTCAAACACTTTTAGCTTCCTGAACTGCTATAAGTCTCATTTACCTACAAACAAGCAAATAAGAAGTAGTGCATCATAAATAAATAAAATTAATACTAGAAAATGATAAATCTAGTAAGTGTAGATAAAACAGAGTACTCAAAAAACAAGAAAAGGTATGTATTAAAAAACTAGTAAAGTAGTAGTGCAAAAAAAATGGGTAGAGTAGTAGGCTACTATAGTAGGAAAGATACTATGAGCATAGAATGACTAAAACACTAACGCAAGTGTCAAACCTCTCAAAACACTAGTGTCAACTAAAAAAAAAAAAATAATCAGATTGAAAAATCTTTGGGCATATTTGTTTATAAGAACTTGGTTGTAAGACCCACTACCCAGCAACTTTCATAGAAAAGTCATAAGCCCGACCTTAGGGGGATGTTTAAGATAAAAATTGATATAACTCCTAACCCCCAATTAAAAACCTCGGCCACTTCTAATAAAAGCCATAAGTCTGACATCTGAGGAAAATGTTTAGGTGATAATACTATCCTAGACCCCTCACCCAGGCATCCTAGCCTATAGGGTTAGGTTGTAAGACCCACCATTGGGATACTTTTAAGTGAAGTCAGAAGTCTCATGCGTTAGGAAAATTTTTTAAAATGAAATACATCGACCCTCACAATCCTATAAATAACTGGCAACTTTTTAAGGAAAGGCATAAGACCTTACTCAAATCCAATCCAAATAATCAAATTTAAACATATGGGCATCCTAGCCTATATGGTTAGGTTGTAAGACCAACCACTGGGCTACTTCTAAGAGAAGTCGTATGACCTAGATTTTAGGAAAATTACTAAATAAATTATAATGACCCTAAAACCCAAATAATCAAATTTAAACTAATGTGCAACTTAGTCTAAAAGATTAAGTTATAAGACCCACTTTTCAGGCTACTTCCTAAGGGATTACTATTATCGTTAATTAAAATTATCTGTCAGCCTCACTATAGAGATAGGTTTTGTGTTCCATCCTTGGGCCATCATGAATAGAATAATAAGCCCCAAGTCCAAATTCAAATCCTCGGGCTACTATCTATGAAAGTTGTAAGTCCCAAACTAGATTTAGCTACCTCTGTTACTTTCTATGAAGTCCATAAATCCTATTTTAAATTTAAATGCCTTGGGCTACTTCCTAAAGAAGCCATAAGACCCACTCTAGTCTAAATTCTTGGGTTACTTCAAATCGAAGTCATAATTCCCATACTAAATAAATTTTTGGATATTTTAATAGATGCAAACCCAAAACCTCAAACAAAAATTAAAACTAAAACTCACATCTAACCACTTAATCTAGTTAGGATCCCTGAGAAGAGGCAACCCACTGCTACTAATCACATTCCCTAGACACAACGGTTAATGATTATTTGTGTTGGTAGACTGGAACTACGGTACACCTGGGTTGATGGAACCATGGGATCTTGATCGGGTTTACCTTCACTTACCCCACTATTGAGACTAAAAACACCAAAAAATTATTCAACCTTAATTGAGACTTCTCTCTTACATGTTAAGAGGGGTAATTAACTATTTGTGCTTGCGCTCATAGGAAGTATGGAACCCATATCCTTAAACCCTGACACTATCCTATGGGGAAATCTGGTTAACTATAATCTGACTTAAGAAAAATGAAATCCTATGGCAGTAAAGTGGGATTGATGTATTTGTGCAATTTTTCTTAAGCCAACATATTTCTAGCGACTCTGCTGGGGATTACTTCTCCTCCATCTTTGGATGAAAAGAGAACTCACGATTAGTCTTAAATAACAAAAAATCTAAAAATAAATATTGATTTTTATTCAATGCAGTTCTATGTTTTCTTTTTCAGCAGAATTCAGGTTGATTTTAATCCATGTATGTTTTGTTAATAGGTTGATAATATGACACCTGTGAAGTCCTTCATAACTGTGAACCTTGGTGAGGGAGCTAGAGTGCAGTTCCCTTAAGCTATTCTTAACAAAGGCTATGCTGGAGAAACCAATCAGTTCGAAACTATTTCTTAAGTCATGCAATTCCATCAATTTCTTCCTGAGAATAATGTTAGCTTATCTACTATCAATAGTACTGTGAAGAAGCCTACCACTGAAGTTGTTGATGAGCAGGCTCCCAAGAGGGAATCTATATTTTTAAGACTCTATATGTCACCTATTGCTGCTATAGTGATTAAAAAGAAATTTTTTGATCCAAAGCTACAATCTATTGGTGTAAATACAACTGGTCAGAACATAATTCAGGATCAAGTGCTTAAAGAGTACAATGCTCAAGTTCTTGATTCAAGTGTTAAACTTACCAGGAAAGTAAGAAGGATGGCTAATGCTAGCTTATGAGCTAATGGATAGGTTCCCTATACACTTCAAGAGTCACCACCGCAGTTAGAAGCAAATGTACCCACTAATAATGGTTTTTAACCATTAAAGTGGGTAAAGGGAAATGATGACAATGGAAAATTAAAGAATTATTTTTGGAAGGCTTCACGTCAATAGCCATAACCACCAAAGAAGGAAGAATCTGCCTCATCCAAGATATACAAAATACTAAAGGCTGTCAAAAAAATGAAATCTACAACAAAGACTGAGGAAATCTAATACTAAAGTTATTTCCTCAAATGTTGTTTGTCCTCAGAATAACAAATTCTCAACAAGATCTTATAGAGAGGAGTTTAAACATCCTCCCTACTATCGAGAGTTAACAAAATTCTATCCTAATTTGGGTTGATATTTATATTATGAAAGAAAACAATTAGGTGATCCTTCTGATAATCTATATGTAAGAGGCTATAATAGAAGATATGATAAACAAAGGCCCCAACAATGGTATCATGAATCTGGCTATTCAAAGGTATATTTTGATGTTGGTGGTCATCGGTATGTGACTCCAAGAAGACAGCAAATTTGGGTTCCAAAAAGACCCAAATTTCCTCAAGCTCAAAAATATGGTTATGATAAAGAAATCTAAAAATGTTGATATAAATCTCATATCCAGAAGTTGTCCCTTAATAAAGAGACTTCTATTGATATGATTGAACCAAAAGAGGAAAGCTGTCATATCTATAATGAATCCCCCAACTCTCTAGTCATATATTAGAAGCGGCGGTCACAACTTGGAGAGGATCATGAGTTGTATGAAGATGATAATGACTATGATAATGATGAAGAAATAGAAGATTATATTGGTCCCATGGATATTAAAGTAGTCTGGATGGTTGATCATATACCTGATCGAGCTAATTAATGATATACTCGTACGAGTGCAGCATTAAATTTGCAAAATAAAGAATAATTATGAGAAGATCAAGAACAAGTAACAATTGTGAATAGAGCTCCACAATTAAAAGAATTTGAAGAGGAAGACGCTTAACCAGTTCTAAAGAGATTATAATTAGAAATTCAATCAATGCAACAGAAGAATGATCAGGAAATCCATCATTTAAATGCTCATCTTGATGAGATGAGTAATATGATTGAAGAAGTTATTTGGATAGCTTAGCATGATGGCTATAACTAGTTAACCACCCGTAGGAAATTCTCAAGGTAATATTCAAAGTACTCCTGATGTGGTGCTCACTTCTGATAGAAGATTAGAAGAGTTGCAGGAACTAACTTTGATAGCTTATAAGGAAAATTAAATAGTCAACAAATCTTAATTTGAGAATCTTAATAGTCAAAAGGTTAAAACAGCTAGTGCTTCTGAAGCTGTTAAAGCGTTAGTTGGGAAATGTCATCCATATCCGGTAGAATATGATCAAGAGAAGTATCAAAAGGGGTACATAGTGCCAATGCTCAAATTATTTGATAGCACTGCAAATCCTTATCAACATCTGGAACTATTCAAAGATACTTGTGGAAATACAGGAGGCAATGATGCTCAGTTTCTATGTCAATTTGTCAGTAGTTTAACATGTACAACTTTTGAATGGTACGCTAAGTTATCCAACGACTTAGTAAGAACATTTGCCAAATTAGAGATGATGTTCATTAAAAGATTTGCTAGTGCAGCAAAGAATGAGATTATCGATGACCTCGCTCTTTAGAAAAGAAAAAGGCTGAAATTTGTCACCAAGTACATAATCAGGTGGGAAAATCTCAGCACGAAATATGTGCAAAAACTAACTAAGAAGTATGCTGTCAAGCTATTACTGGGAAACATAAATGTTTATATGGCTCCATATCTGGCGATGGCTAGAATCAATACGTTTTAGAAGTTACTTAATCGTGTAGCCAAATTTGAAAGGTTACCCAGGCCTAGAAGTGTCGGCTTGAACTATATTAATAATCTGCCATGTAAAAGAAAACATTTCAATATATTTGATCCAAAAAGAAGTGAGGTGAATACTATATTCTCGTCTTCCTTGGATAAGAAAGAGAAGGAAAATTTGATGAATCCACTAAAGATGTTTAAACAAATAAGAGAAAGGCAAAAGTCTCCAACCTTGCAGGAGAAAATTAACAAGCCGTATTCTTTCAAAAAGGAATATATGGGAAAGATTTTTAGCTAAGCCCTAAAAACTGGCCCTCAATTGCCAGATTTCCGCTGACCAAAGCATTCTGGCATGAATGATGATCCAAATTACAATCCATATCATAGGATCATAAGTCACCCAATTGAAGACTATTTCATATTCAAAGATTGGTTCAAAAGAAATTATCAGAATGGTGAACTTACACTTTTTAAAAGTGTTCTTAACAATTCCAAGAGGGAGAAAACCAATATTATATCCTCTATACCCTATCAAAGTACAAAGAATGAGAAAGGAAAAGCACCCCATGAAAATAAAGGTGGTTGGGAGACCTTTATCTCAAAGAAATTTAAATAGATGATGAATTTTTTATTGGCCATTGAAGGGATTCATCATAAGAGTGCGTTAGAAATGAAAGTTGATCCAAGACTCCTTTCTTCAAAGAATCTAGTGGTAGGATGGACCCGTTCAAACAAGATGAAACCTTTGAAATATTTCAAAGATCAAAAAGGAAAGAGTAAACCTAGATCAAAATATCAGAAAGAAAAGAAGAAGAAGTTAATAAGGCAGAAAACTGTGAATCAAAAATACATCGACTCCATCGATGAATATCAGCAATCTCAAAGGTGTCCTATTAAGTTAGAAGAATATAAGGCTAATTTATTTCTTGACACAAAGTCAAAAAAGGAAGAGGGCATTCCAATAGAGACTTGCCAAGTCATAAATCAACGAGGTGGAAGGGCTATGAGAGGATGTAATACACTTTTTGCTATCTATAAAGCTTACGTGAAAATGCCTTCTAAGGAAGTACATCGTACACCAGCACCATATGCTGATTCAGATGAAGAATTATATTTTCTTGATGAAGAAGGTGATCACAAGGGAAAGAACATGCCTAAAGAAAAATGTCAAAAACTCAGAAGCGGCTCAGACTCCAAGGAAGTTGATGATACAAAAATTTTTTAAAAAATCTCATGCTAAAGCTAATTCATCTTTGGAGGTGACACAAATCTAGCTTAGAAGTGGAAAGCAGATTCCCTACCTCAAAAGAAAATAAAGGATAAGGTGAAGAATATTGTACTCAATGAGGCTGTTATTCCACAGGAGCCTCCTAAACCCAAGGTGGCCAATGCAAATGTGGATTACAACATTTTAACTCATCTCCATAATTACCTGCATTATTGAGTGTCTATGACGCCCTTCAGATGTCTTAAGAACTTTCGACAAATACTCATTAGGGCTTTGCAAAATCTGAACAGTATGAGGCATTCATTGTTGAGAAAAATTTGAAAAAAGCTTTGCATATGTAGAACACTGCTTCAATCACTTTATGTGATAGCGATCTTCTCCCGGGAACTGCAGATCATAATTGGCCACTATATGTTACTACAAAGAGTAACAACATTGAGATAAATAAATTTTTTATTGATCCAGGTTCCTCTGTTAATCTAATGAGCCTCAAATTTATCAAATGATTTGACCTGGATGTCCATTATTTTAACAGAAGCTTGGTGTTTCTACAAGGATTCAATAAACAAGGGAAAAGTACTCTAAGATCTTTGGTCTTGCCTCTAAACTTCACAGAACTTAATATGGAGGCAACATTTCATATCATTGATTCCAACACCTCATACAAGGAACTTCTCAAAAGTCCATGGCTCCACGAGTATGGTATCATGCCTTCAACACCTCATCAATGTATGAAATACAATCAAGATAACGAAGAATATGACATTGATGGGGATGAACAACCATTCATGGTGTACAAAGAAAAAATCTATGATGACTTCAAGTACTTTATAGCTTAAAAGTCAAAAGGCAATGAACTTTAAAAAATTCAGGCTCTTACACAGGATAAGAAAAAGCTGAAAGTTAAAGACAAGAATAAATTAAAGCAAATTTGTTTAATACCTCATCTTAGTAGTGATACTGAAGAGGATGATATCTTTATAACTTTCAAACCCTTGATCAAAAGAATAATAAAGAATGAACTATCAATTGTCCCTTTTGATTATGAAGCTAATCACACAAATAAGGTATGGTGTTCAAGCAAATCGACCATTGAAGGAGAAGAAGAATTCTTTTATCAGTCCAAGGGTACTATGGAATCTCAGGAGGAAGGGACCCAGAATCAAGTTCCATATCTAACAAATTACATAAAGTGTGAATTTCAATAATAAAGGTGTAGATCAGATATCTATATATATCATCAAAATAGTACCTATACTAGCAGCACATTCCAAAACATTGACTATCTCGCCAAATACAAATATAGAAATGTTAAAAACTTTCTATGTTCCCCACAAAAGAGGTCTTAATGAACGTGGTCCATTTTCTATGAATCAAGGGTGATACCACATCATGCTATCTATGGAATAGGAAATGAAGATGATTGGAAATATAAAGATATGTTGATAATAATTCAACAATATCCTTCACCCATTATGAGAAAGTTGATAGAAAGGAGAATCTTCTTTGTCCAAATACGCAAGCAAGCTCATTACTTCAGAAAGCTTTAGCATAACGAGCAAGCACAAAAGCCTATTGGTAATGGTTTGTCTATAACATAGGGGATGGGATATGCTCGACATTCATATCTCACATGAGTAGCATCCTATTATTATCTAGACTACCCTTAACATCCACGTCTTATATATGAAACCTCCTATAATATTACAGACAAGGAGGAGAGATTATCAAAGTCTAAAAATCAAGCAAAAGATTTAATTGTGGATCTAAAAGAATCTCCAAAAGAATTCGAAGAAGGTGTACAATCTACTATGGATGAGCTCAAAGAAATAAAATTGGGTACATAAGAAGATCCAAAACCTACATTAAACAGCTATAAGCTCTCACAAGATAAAGTAGAGGAGCTAAAAATATTACTTCTTGAATATAAAGATTATTTTTGCATGGAACTACATTGAAATGCCTTGATTATCTCTAAAGGTTACAGTGCATAAACTCTATATCAATAAAAAAATATCACCTTTTAAGTAAGAACCCAGGCAAATACGAATTAAAATTGAAGAACAAGTCATTGCTGAAACCAAGAAGCTTATTGAAGCTGGTTTTATTCAAGAAGAAAAATATGCTGACTGGATCACTAATATCGTTTCCAGTAAAGAAAAAGAATGGTCAAATTTTTATTTTTATAGATTACCTGTATTTGAATAAAGCATGCCCAAAGGATGATTTTCCACAGCCTAATGCAGAACGTATGGTTAATAACACTTTGAATCATGACATGTTCTCATTCATGGATGGATCATCAAGCTATAATCAAATCAAAATAGATCCAGAGGATAAAAAACATACCTCACTATGAACTCTCATTAGCATATATTGTTATAAAGTGATGTCATTTTGTTTGATGAATGCTGGAGCTACCTACCAAAGAGCGATGACCCGAATCTTCAATGATCTTATCCATAAGCATGTAGAATATTATATTGATGATTTAGTTATAAAAAATAAAGATCATCATGAACATGTAAATGATCGCAAAATTGTATTCAAAAGGATTCATAAATTTAATTTGAAAATGATTCCACTTAAATGTGTTTTGGTGTGTCATCCGATAAATTTCTCAGATTTATTATACGCCATAAAGGAAGTGAACTTGATCCCGATAAAATTCAAGCAATAGTGAAAATGCCACCTCCGAAAATCCTAAGTCAACTTCATTCACTAAAAGGAAGATTGGTATATATCCAAAGATTTATATCTAATCTCTCTGGTATATGCCAACCCTTTTCATGGTTAATGAAGAAAGATACTCCTTTTGTGTGGGATGATGCTTGTCAAGAATAATTTAATAGCATAAAGTAATATCTGTTCAATCCTCCTATCCTTGCTGCACCAATCCCAGGGAAACCCCTAATCCTTTATATAACTACTCTTGAATAATCGCTCAGAGCATTGCTAGCACAAACAAATAAAGATGTCAAAGAAAATGCCCTCTAATATATCAGTCGATGATTAATAGGGGTAGAATATAAATATTCACTAATCAAAAAGTAATGCCTAACATTGATATTTGCCATTCAAAAACTATGTCATTATATGTTATCCCATAAAATTACTTCAATATCTAAAGTGGATACATTAAAATTTCTAATGTATAGACCCACTCTCACTAATCGTCTAGCTAAATGGGTTGTTTTTCTAATGCAATTTTACATAACATATATGCCACAAAAAAGTGATGAAAGGATAGGCTCTAGCTAATTTTCTAGCAGCCCATCCTTTACTTGTAGATTTTCCTCTCAATGATGAATTTCTAGATGATCAAACACTTAAGTGGAAAAAGGAGAAAATCTGCAAGAATTGGAGCTCTATTTCGATGGGGCATCATAAAAAAAACTAGCAAGACCACCTAAAATTCTGACAATTCAAGTGGGCATTGGCCTTATATTTATTACACCATAAAAAGGAATACTTCGGTATTCCTATAGCTTAATAGAGCCTCACACTAATAATGAGGCTGAATATGAAGCCTTAATAGTGGTTCTTGAGTTGATGATTAATATGAAAATTGAGAAACTCCATATATAGAGAGATTCTCAACTCATAATCAAACAAATAATAGGTGCTTTCAAAATCAACATGCCTGAATTAATCTTATATCATGAATATGCGCTGAAACTCCTACAATAATTCTTAAGGTGACTCTCACTAAAATTAATGCAGTGAAAAAGACAAAGCTGATGTGTTGGTAAAGCTAGACAAAAAGCTAGAAAACCAACATAAGGATCTAATTCATATATTTATTCAAAACAAGCATGTGTTAACTCCAGCTATCATACAAGACGATGAAGAAAACATTATGCAAAAGAGCTTGGATATATGTGATGAAAATTATTGGAGAGATCCATTCATCAGATATTTCGAGGAAGGGAGATTACTCAAAAATAAATCTATGGCTTGGCAAATATCATGAAGAGCATTAAGATATGTTTTTGTGAATGGTATATTATATCGTAAATCATTTGATCACATGTGGCTTTGATGTTTGGGTCTTGATGAATCCCAAAAGGTCATAAGTGAAGTTCATGAAGGATTGTGTGGTGCACACCAATCTAAACTAAAAATAAAAATAAAAATCAAATGTATGGGATACTATTAGCCAAGAATGGTTCTAGACAACATCAATCATGCTAGGAAATGCCATCAATGTCAAGTGCATGGAGATATCATGCATAGACCTCCCAACCCGATACATCTTATAGTAGCATCATGGCCATTTGAAAGTTGGGGTACCAATATAATAGGTTTTATATAAACACCATCTTCTTAAGGACATCGATTCATCTTAGCTGCCACTAACTACTTATCAAAATGGGCTGAAGCAATTCCCTTATGAGAAATTAAAGTGGATAAGGTGATGAAATTCTTTTGAGATAACATTGTCTATTTTGACATGCCGCATCAAATTATATCAAATAATGGTACCACTTCTAAAAGTGCCAAAATTTATCAATTTATAGAACGCCATAAGATAGATTGGCATTATTCATCGATATACAACCCAAGAGCTAATGGTTTAGCGAAAGTCTTTAATAAAACCTTGGTAAAATTACTAAAGAAAGTTCACTCTAAAAATAAGAGAGAGTGGCATGATAAATTGACAGAAGCTCTTTAGGCATATCTTACCACTTATAAAACTATAATGCAGACTACCCCATATTCACTAGTTTTTTAAACTGAGGCAATACTACCCCTAAAAGTTGAGTTGCTATCTCGTCGTATTGCTATTTAATATGAATTAATCCAGAAAGAAAATGATCTTCTACTACTTGAAAAGCTTGAAGCTCTTAATGAAGTTTGACTTCAGGCTCTGCAAAGTTCATAATCCTATAAAGCAAGAATGACTAGGGCCCATGATAGAATGTTTCATCTTATAAGCTTCAAGGAAGGTGAACATGTTCTGGTTCACTGAAGACCTATAATCCCTCACCGTCACCTTGGCGGTAAAGTTGACCTAATATGGGAAGGACCCTTCATCATTGAAATAATATATGAAGGAGGTCCCTACCAATTTATACACCAAAAAGTTCTAAGGCCTATGCCACTAATTAATGTTCAATATCTAAAGAAATATCATACATAAAAAATTATTTTGTATGAAAATCTGCCTTCCATGAAAGACAGGAGGTAATTTTTATATTTCACCTATAAGGAGTAAAATAAAATTCACTCCCCTCCTGAAAGATAGGAGGCAATTTTTATAGTCTCCTGCAATATAGGCAATAAATTCAATCCCCTCCTAAAAAATTAGGAGGTAATTTTATCCCCTTTTTCCAAAGAAAATAAGAGAATTTTGAAATCTTCTATGCTCATAAACATAAGGGTCGAGCTAAAACCCATTGGTTTGGTAGGCCTAAGGGCCAAACGTTTTAAATCTTCTATGCTCATAAACGTAAGGGTCGAGCTAAATCCATGAAGTACAATAAGCCTAAGGGATGAGCTTTTAAATCTTCTACGCTCATAAACCTAAGGGTCGAGCTAAAACCCATTGGTTCAGTAAGCCTAAGGGCCGAACATTTTAAATCTTCTGCACTCATAAAAATAAGGGTCGAGCAAAATTCTTAAAGTTCAATAAGACTATGGGCCAAACTTACAAATCTTATATACTCATAAACCTAATGGTCGAGTTAAATCCCCAAAGTCCAATAAGCCTAAGGGCCAAACATTTTAAATCTCCTTTGCTCATAAACCTAAGGGTAGAGCTAAACCTATAAAGTTCAATAAGCTTATGGGCCGAACTTTGAAGTCTTCTATGCTCATAAACCTGAGGGTCGAGCTAAACCCATAAAGTTCAATAATCCTAAGCACCGAAGTTTAATATCTCCTATGCTCATAAACCTAAGGGTTGAGCTAAAATCCATTAATTCAATAAACTTTATAGCTAAACATTGAAATATTTTATGCTCACAAGTCTAAGGATTAAGCTACTTAAACCATTCTAAATAATCGAAAGAAAGAAAAAGGAACACCGTTGAACTTATATGCTAAATGTCCAAAGATACTGCAACAAATTCATTATGTAAAAGTCACACAATAAATTCATTGGGAGGTAATTTGTTTACTATAAAAAAGAAGAGAGAATAAAAAAATGACAAAGCAACGTACCTACCTTCAGGCTAGCCCCAATTTGCGTGATCTCCACAAATTATGCAAACATTCGCTTCTCTAACTTCCCTCATGCCATAAAACCACCGCAGCCCATATGCTTTGATCATTTAAAATCACGCCACTCTCTCTCGGACTCCTTGGACGTTGTTGTTCGACTTCATTATTTTTGTAAGAGGCGTCTAAGGTTCACCTTTAATCCTCACTTTCTATCATCATTGTTCAACTATATTGCTTTGCATGAGCATAGGGAGTGCACAGTCACTTCCTCAGCTCCTTATTGTTGTCCACCTTCCTTGCTTCGTGCGAGGCAGAGAATGCTTGAGTCGCTTCTACGGCTCCATCGTGCCATCCGATTTTACTTTACAGGAGGGTTAGAGATTGCATAGGAAGCTTCTGTGACTCCTTATTATTGTGTGACTTTGTTGCTTCATAAGAGATATAGAGATTATAAGAGTCATTTTCTTGACTCTTTTGCGATTATTCGACTAAATTCCTTCGACAACTAACCTTGTAGAACTGGATCTAGCCCGAATTGATTCCTATTTTTTTATGTATATTATAAAATATAATATTATATAAAAATATATATATTATAATATAAATGTATCATAATATATTATTTTATAATTTATATAAGATTATATTAAAAAAATATAATAATAAGAAGAAAGAAATAAAAAGGAAAGACTTTTAAATAGGTGTCGAAGACCCGCGTCATCGATCTTAGATCTTTGCAGATCATTTCATAATTTGAAGACCCACACCGTGATCTTAGATCCGGGTGGATGGTTTTAATACGAAGACCCCACGTAGTTGATCTTAGATCCTGGTGGGATGGCTTAAAATCAAAGACCCTACACCATTAACCTTAGTTTTAGGTAGGAACAAATTACGACAGTGCCGTCCAAAATTTTCCCTTGGTGTGGAGGAGATGCCGGGAGGCTGCCAAAATTTCCTTAATATTTGCTTTAAAATAATTGGAGAAATGAGTGAATTTTATTAGTTATTTTCAATTAAAATTAATTAATTGAAAGAATTAATTGATTGGATTTAAGTAAATTAAAACTTATTAAAATTTCTTAATTTAAATTAATTGATTTGTAAATTCAATTAAATTGGTTATTCGAGAGCATTAAAAAAAAATTAAGAGTTCTAAAATAGGAGAGCTTTTGTAAATTCGAATATTTTAAAAATCTAAAGTAATTTAAATATAAAAGAAATTTAAAATCTGAGTTCAAACTTGAAAGCATTTTTATTAATCAATTGGAGTAATTTTTAAAATTAAATGTTATAAATAAAATGAAAAAGGGGAATAATATTTTCCACTATTTAACATATACAGGCTCTCAAGTTTTCCAAAGTATGCTTTAAATAATAACTCCTAAATAAATTGTACAAGTTCTCCAAACGAACATAGTCTATATCCCTCCGTAATAGCCTCAACGACTTTGAGATTCCTGAACTGCTATAAGTACCATATACCTACAAAAAGGTAAATAAGAATCAGTACATCATAAATAAATTAAATTAAAACTGAAAAAATGATAATTATAGCAACTTTAGGTAAAACAAAGTACTCAAAAAATAAGAGAAGCTAAGTACTAAAAAAGTAATAAAGTAGTAGTGCCAAAAAAATGGGTAGAGTAGTGGACTTCTGTAGTAGGAAAGAGACTACGAGTACAGAATGATTAAAACACAAACATAAGTGTCAATCCCCTCAAAAAAATGGTGCTAACTCAACAAACATTTAATCAAATTCAAAAATCTTTGGGCATCCTTGTTTATAAGAACTTGGTTGTAAGACCCACTACCCAGCAACTTTTATAGGAAAGTGATAATCCTGACCTAGAGGGAAGTTTTAGATAAAAATTGACATAACTCCTAACCCCCACTTCTAATAGAGGTCATAGGTCTAACATATGAGGGAAATGTTTATGTGATAATACAACCCTAGACCCCTCATGCGAGCATCCTAGCCTATAGGATTAGGTTGTAAGAAGAACTAATGGGCCACTTCTAAGTGAAGTTGTAAGTCACATGCATTAGTGAACCATTTTAAAATGAAATACATCGACCCTAACAATCCTACAAATAACTGGCAACTTTCTAAGGAAAGTCATAAAACCTAACTCAAATCCAATCCAAATAATCAAATTTAAAACTATAGACATCCTAGCATATAGGGTTAGGTTGTAAGACCCACCAGCGGGCTATTTCTAAGTGAAGTCGTAATACCCAGGTTTTAGGAAAATTACTAAATAAATTATAATGACCCTAAAACCCAAATAATCAAATTTAAACTTATGGGCATCTAGTCTAAAGGATTAAGTTATGAGACCCGCTTTTCAGGCTGCATTTAAAGGAAGCCATAAGTCCTACCCAAATAATTCAAAATTCTCGAGCAACCTCACTGTAGAGTTAGGTTATAAGACCATCATTAGGCCACTCATGAATAGAGTAATAAGCCCCAAGTCCAAATTCAAATCCCTGAGCTACTTTCTATTAAAGTTGTAAGTCCTAAATTAGATCTAACTACCTGGGTTACTTTCTATGAAAGCCTTAAACGCTAATTAAAATTTAAATACCTTGGGCTACTTTCTAAAGAAGCCATAAAACCAACTTTAGTCCAAATTCTTGGGTTGCTTCTAAACGAAGTCATAATTACCAAACTAAATTAATTTTTGGGTATTATAATAAATGTAAACCCGAAACCCTAAATAAAAATTAACACTAAAACACACTTCTAACCACGTCAGTCTACTCGGGATCCCTGAGAGAAGGCAACCCATGGCAACTAATAAAATTCCCAGGACACTATAGTCAATGATTATTAGTGTTGGAAGACTTGAACTACGGTATACCTGGGATGAAGGAACCATGGGATCTTAATTGGGTTTACCTTCACTTCCCTGACTATTAAGACTAAAAACACCTAAAAATTATTCATCCTTAATTGAGAGTTCTCTCTTACATGTTAAGAGGGGTAATTATCTATGAGTGCTTGCACTCATAGGAAGTAAGGACCCCAGATCTTTAAACCGTGACACTACCCATAGGGAAAATCTGGTAAACTACAGTCTGACTTAAGGAAAATGGAATCCTATGGCTGTAAAGCGGGATTCATGCATTTGTGCTATTTTTCATGTGCCAACACCTAGGTTGACCCATTAAACCTTAAAGGGTTTTAATAGGTTAATCCAACCTATTTAATCAAATCAATGTTATCATATTAACAAATATACCCAATTTAATGTTTTGAATGTTTCCAAAACTACCATGGGTCAAACCATTATGAAGGTGACCAGTCAACCAATCAAACTTGGTCAAATCTCTTTAAATCCCCTTCCAAGGCCCATGTACACTATTTTAACCCCTTTAATCCTTCCCACTTGACTCAACAACACTTACTCTCTATAATCCACCTCATCAATCAACCAAACCCTTTGATCAGTCAAATGGTCAACATTAGCATTTAGATCTTCTTTAAAATAGTTAATCCCTCTCCAAACTCTAACTACATTATTTTAAAGCTTTAAACCTTCTCAACCAGCAGATCTTATCCTACCCTTTACCACCTCACCAATACTTGACCTTCAACTTGACAAAGAAGTTAATCCATGCTTAAAACTCTTTTTATGGTCAAACCATACTTAAAGTGGTCTTATCCCTTAGACTAGGATGCTAGGTTAGTTACAAATGAGGCTAAAGCTCTCGTAAGTGCTCTATAACCAAGCTCATTCCCTGGTTTAACCCAAAAGAGAAATGGTCCCCACCCACTCACCCCAAAACTTTCCAATGGGATCATGGCTCAACCTATGCTTTGGCTCAACCTTCCAACTGTCTGGGACAAGTGTATAGCATCAAAAGAACATCCCTGATAAATCAAGCTTATTTATTTCTAACCCTAGAGAATCAGTTATAAAAAAAACTCATTTGATTCATTTTAACTTACCTTACCTACCAAAGCTCCTCCAGTTAAAACGTTGTTTCGTATAATTTCTCCAGAGATCCTTCATAATTTTTCAATCCAAAACCCACCGGTCAAAGCTGCCGGCGACAAACCTCCAGGCAACCCAAGCCTCAAATCCTTCCAATGTTAATACCCATCAATCAGGAGCTTTTGGTACTATAATTTCTAAAGTAGAATTTTACAAGGAAATCAACAAGTTGATAGAAAAAGAAAAGATCCAATCTACCAATTAGTTTCCCTGAAAACCCTTAACCTAATTCACTATATATAGAGTTTTTTAACTTTTGACATAGTATATTTTAGGCATAAACTTTGATCCCCCATGGTTTCTCTTCACTTTGTTAGAATATGTTTAAAATTTCATTACATTTAACTGACTCAATCATGGGAATAAGCCAGAGAAGTGTTTCTAGGTTTTCTAACACAACATGTATGAAATGTATGATTTTTGCCCATTGATCCTCTAAATAATGGCCTAATAGAGCCATTCCTCATTTCAGTTAACCGCGGATAAGATCTAACAGTTAACCTCTTCATCCAGCTCGATCTAGACCTTCCGTCCCAGCCACGGGTTCAATTTCATGCATTCTAATCAGTCTTAATCGAGATCGAGCCTCGAGACCTAATCTAGATCGTTATATGGAATTTAAGCAGATCTGATGGTCATTAGGTCTATTCGACATGGTTAAGTAAACAACCATGCACCGACAAGAGGTTCATTTCGTTACCACTGCATGGCCTGACGAGATGCATTGCCATAGCAGCTTTATTCTCTAGTCAAGTCCGAAACTACCATGTGGCATCACCGTCGCCTCATATTTAAAAAATCTTTTTTCATTTATTTTAAGTTTATTTTAAATACAATTTTTTTAAAATTTATTTTAAAATTCCAAAAAATATTTATTTTGCATAAATATTATAAAAAAAATTAATTTAAAATTAATATTAAGTTAAAATATTAAACATATTTTAAATCATTTCATTTAATTAAATATTTGATATTTTAAATTAATAATCAATTAGAAGAAAAATATAAATCTAAAAATTAAATATTTTATATCAAAAGTTTTATAATTTCGAAAATGTTAATTTAAAATTAATTTCAAATTAAAAAATTTAATATATTTTCAATAATTGATTATTAATTTAAAATGTTTATACCCTTAATTAAGAATGTAAACTTCCAAAAATTCTAATAAATCAAAATTAAATCTAAAAAATACATATAATACCTCTAACTAATCATAATTTAATCCTTAATCTGAGAGAATTAAAACCACTTTAATTTGACATCATTTTTAAGAATAATTTAATTTTAATTTAAAACTAATATTTAAATAATTTAATTAATTAAAATTTCCAAAAAATTGTCAAATTTCCAAATAGTTATTAAATAATTTAATTAATTAAAATTTCCAAACAATTGTCAAATAGTTATTAATCCCTAACATCATTTCTAATCTTTAAAGATGATTTTAAGAAGTTTGGAGTTCATTTGGATTCAAATAATTAAGAAGGTCTTTAATTAAAATAAATTTAAAAATTCAATTAATAACCAAACTACAAAAAATGATAGCTAATTTTAGAAAATTTCAAATTGATCAAACTTAGAAGAATTTAACTCAAATTAAAATCTAATATTTTATAAAAATGTTAAACCTTCAAAATTAATGAAAGTTAATAAGTCAACAATCTAGGAAAAATCAAGTCTAAATCAAGTTAAAACTTTGAAAATTCCTAACTTTCTCTATAAAACTCAAAATTCAGTATACTAATTGTCTAACCACTCATCATAAGGTTCAATATCTATTAAAAATCTAAAAATTTCAAATTTAACTTTGATTTGCAAAGTCAACTTTCAGACCCTTAATGAATGCTATTAAGTAATTCCAATAAGAAAAAAAATCAATAATTCAATAAAATCCCTTAAAAATTATAATTTTATTACTAAAATTACTTAACTAACATTTTAGTTCAAAACAACCACTCCTCAGATCAAGTTTATTAGCTGATCTACACTGAGCTGCAGGGCTACATGTCCTAAGGAGGCCTTGTTCCTTGAGCATTGTGGCACAACGCCATGAACTTGTTGATGGAAAATATAAATTCTTTTTTAAAATCAATAATTAATTAAATTAATTATGATTAATCCACCCTAAATTTTAAACCAACTAAATCAACTTAATCAATCGCAATTGCTACTAGTAACCTAGACCTACGAGTCTATTACCTTTGCCCCAAGGAAGGTTAAATAAACTTCAAAGCCTCGATGAGTGGCAATGGTAGAAATCATCTAACAACTAAAATACATCCAAATCAAGCTTTAACACATTAATAGTTAAACTCAAACATAAAGTTCTCTTTCATCCTTTAATAAACTCAAACACTAAACAACTCCAACAAACATCCCAGTTTAGGATCTACCCACCCACACGACCTTCTACATACACTTTAGATGGTTTACTATGAAAACTGACTCTAAATCTAGGCTATGAAGTATTTAATTTTATGTGGTGTGCTAGATTTTTGAGATTTTATTACAAGTTATGATTAAAATTACTTAATGTGTTTGCTTACTTTTATTGCACTCTATGGATTGATGTGATGGGAGATTAGATTACCCATAGATTAGGAGTGATCTAGATATTCATTGAGTTTTTTATGGGTGGTCACACTCATGCAAGGTAATAAAGAGTGCTAAAGAAATAATTAATATAACTGTTATAGTTGCTTAGCCCCAAAATAAAAAGAGCGCGATCAAGTGTGTTAACTTTTTTGTATACATATATATAACTGGTTTAAAATTAATTTTATTTATTAAATATTTAGGATAACCCTATAGGGGAATCTAGAATTATCATTTTTATTAATTTAATTTATTTATGTATTGAATTGTAAAAGTTGCACTTTGAGTTTGGGATACTCATACCCAAAGTTGGATTCCAAATAGGAAAGGATACCCCTTAGGTAAAATGTCCTTTTCTATTTAGAAGCCCAAATTAGGATCACATTCAAACCTAAAGTGAAAAGAATAACCTCCTCTTTGGGGAAAGAGTTTTATTTGACATATGGATATTCAGGTATAAAGAATTCAAAGAGCTCAAAGAAGAGAAGACCGAAGAATCAAAGATAAAGAGTATCCCACTCAAAGTCACTTGCTTCTGTACTAGGGTTAGAATCTAGGTTATTATTAGTGGTGCCCGACCACTTTTAATTTTATAGATATTGGTTTATAATAATTGGGACATTTGCATACAGACTTTGCTTTAAGGAATTAATTATATTAATTTTTTTTTTGATATGAATGTGTATGTGATTTCCTATTCTTCTTAGTTTTTTAGTGATTGTGTGCCGATTTGGATTTAGCGTGGATACACGAGACTCGTTAGGGTGTGAAAAATTCTTCTACTTAAATTTAAATAAAAATTTTTAAGATAACATAGAAATTCTAACAATATAAGAAGTAAGTCCGGTATCATCAGGGGTTTGCATAACATATTTGATGTATTCTTCTCTTCCTTTTGTTTGGCACCTCCCAACCTACGGGTTTTAGCATACCACCTAGCCTATGATGGTGCAGATCTGTCAAGGGTAACTTATGCAATCTCTATGATATAAACTTTTTTTATGTTTTTTTTAAATTATTGCATTCCAATTTTGAGTATTAATCGAGTCGATCAGCATACATGCATTAGAAATAAATTTAGAAGAGTTTCAATTTTCATTGCATCTGTCTTTAGCATTTTCATCCAACATAAGTCAAGGGGCCACTTAGGAAAATCTCTAGACATCGGCCCTAGCTCTCCAAAACATTAATAAAAAAATTTTCCTACCACTCTTTCAAAAAAAAATGACTGGTCTCATGGATTAAAATTGACTAGGCGATTAGCTGGCTCCCTAATCTAGTCCAAGGTAAATTAAAATTTTGCATTACATTAGTAAAGTTCAGGCAAAAATTATTTGGTGCCCAATTTTGATTTAGAACCCTTGGTGGACTCTGAATTATAAGACCCCAACCTCCAAGAATATAATATCAAATTTCTAATAAATCATTCAACTCAAATTAAAATTCTCCTCAACCTAAAATTTAAAGCTCAACACTTAACTTAGGTTGGGATACATTAGAATCATTTTTGGAATCCTAAACTATCTCCTACACTTCTTCCTTCCCCCAAAAATAACACCTCATTCTTGTTCCAATTCTATTTGTAATTCGGCTTTCACATCTTTGATATTACTCTTAGGAAATCTGTAAGCAAAAAATTCACCATTATTTTAATCCAGAGTATTCGTAGAAAATTTAGATTTTTTATGTTATAATTAACTATGATGGTTTTCTTTTGTAGGAGATTTAGAATATACATCCACCTTTTAAAATTAAAAATTAATCTTCTTTGGAAAAATGAAGTCAATAACGATCATTATCGTCAAATTCCATCGATCGATAATGGGTGATATTTTCTCTCCATAGAGGGATAGATCATTCACTATTATGATATGGAAGATGAAATTAATAATCTCTCATTTAGATTATAGTTGTTTAATATTGATATAATCTCATTTCGCCCCTTCGGGATTATATGTGATCTTACTTGAATACAACTACAATAATCAAGATGACAACTTTCAGTTTCATCATCTTAGCCCATTATCAAGTGATATCTTTTCCTTAAGGGGAAATATATCATTTATAATGAGGTGTTCGATATTGATATTATAAATTTAAAAATCAAAATTTTGAAATAAGATTAACTTTTACAAAACTCACTTTCAAACTTCCACCTACAATAGGTTGCTTACCTTTTAGTATTTTGTAATTAGTTTTTTCATTTAAAGCAAGTTACATTTTCCTTAAAAAAAAAAATCTCTTTACTTGTTAATGGAAGAAGATAATATTTAATTAAAGGTATGTATGGATTTGGACAAGGCTACCCTCTATCTTCATACCTTTTTATTATCTGTTTGGAAATTTTATGAAAGCTCTCCACAAAAGATTTGGGGCATAGGATCAAAGTGGCTCGTTTAACTGAAATTATTTATCGCATTTTTATATCCATATGAAATTCTTATCTTTGTTTACTTCCCAATGATGCAATGGATTATAAAAAAATCCTTTCAAATAATTGTTCATGGATGGGTCAATCTATCAAGAAATTTCAATCAATGGTAGTTTGGTCCAAATCTTTATCTCACGGAAAATAAAGAAAAAAAGTGATGCAAGAATGGGGTATGAGATTTTTCATGACCTAGTTTAATTGGGTGTTATGAAATTTTTAAGAAGATATGTCACTAATGACTTCCAACAGCTTATTTAACATGTTTTAGAAAACCTTAATTCATGGGGCAGCAAATCTTTGTCACTTGCAAGAAGTTATATTTGTTGAGTCTAGTAATTAGGTTGTTAAGCCTAAGTGAGTGTCCCAAGTCTACCAAGAGGGGGGGTGAATTGGAAGTTTAAAAAATAAAGTCAAAATTTAAGACCCCCTTTTTATAATTATTGAACCGAAATAAAATCTCTTTTAAATTTTGTAGAAAAGGGTTTTTCAACCACAGAGTTGTTTAAAACTGAAATAGAAAGTGCGGAAATGTAAAAACAGTAAAGTAAATGACACCAAATTTATAGTGGTTCGGTCTATAACCAGACCTACATCCACTCCCCAGAGGCACCCTCTGAGTATTGCACTAATACCAATAGTGACTCTCCTTTTGCACCCACAGCAAGGCGGAGAAGCCTTTACAACACACTCTTTTCACCACTCCCCGGTGCGGCAGAGAACCGTCCATCCTTTTACACAAAACCCAGTGTTGGAAGAGAACCGTCGTCCTTTCACACTCTCCTAGTGTGGGCAGAGAACCCTTCGTCCTTTCACACTCTCCCATATGTGTCGCTAGATGAACCGGATCTCTCTGACAGATCTTCCATCACAAGAATCTAGAAGTAAGAAAGAAAAGAGTGGAAGTAATCCCAATTACAATAGAACTCTTTCCTTTGAAAATCCAAGTGAAGCCTTCTTGCTTCAGTGGTTAGGAATCCCCCTTGAATGCTCTCTTCAACTCTCTCCTTGGATATTCTTCTCAAGAGGCACGAAGATCAAATGACAAAAAGATTGGGTGGCAGTCTAATTTGACTATTTATAACAAAAAAGAAGAAAAACCGCCCAAAAACTGCAAGCATTCAATTCTTACGCAGGGATCTGCCTGTACCGATCGTGGACGTCCTTGTACGATTTTACTTTAAACGATCTGAAACCGACCTGATCTTGAATATGTGTACGAAAATGTCTGTCTACAGCTGATCGCCTGTACGAACGGTTATTACATGGTCGAATCGAGGAAACTGCTGAAAACTGTCTAAGTTCGGTTAATATTTGGACGAAATTCGATTCGCTTATACGAATTTTTTTACAGAGACAGATCATCTTGTAGATATATAAAAAAAAAACATTTTGTCTGGACGAAAATTTCAGAGAGCCAATCTCGGTAAGAGATATGCGTTGGACGATTACGGAACCTAATGATGTGTAATTTCGTCTGGACGAAATATTTTTCCAGAGAGCCAACTCGTACTGTTACGTATAATTACTGACGAAAATCAGCAATCGTACAAGTTGTCTGACAAAAATTTTCCAGAGAGCCAATCGTACTGTATGATAATTAATTTCGTCCTGGACGAATAGTACTTAGAAAAAAATTTTCAAGCAAGTTCTTATTCGTTCCATATGCTCTATAGGAGATAACTGTCTGATCGTCCAGTATGAACTGAAGATCGTCCTGTACGATCAGTATAAATTCTACATGATCTCCTTATGTGTGAATGTTTTTATTTTCTCAAAATACAATCACTCCCTTCCAATTTGATTTCTAAGAAAAGTGCAAGCTTCAAATTTTACAAAGTATCTCATGCTGAAATTAATTTGAAGTCTTCGTAGTCTGGAGTTTGTTTTTCCTGAAATGTCAGTACACACAAGAGCAAATACAATTCTTCCAAAATTGTTAAGAGATAACTACACATTTGAACAATAATGTTTGAAATCATTAAAACTTTATAAGTTGCAAAAATGAAAAGCATGCAAATAGCAACTATCTTAACAATATTCATATAAAATTATCACTCTTAAACTTTCATAGATTCAAAATAACCCCCTCTCTTGTGCTCAAAGGAATTTTGAATGATTTTGATCAATCGTGCATAAAATTTTTGTGGAACTAGGATAAAGGTAAGCAAGGATTACATTATGTATCATGGGATGATCTTTGCATTCCAAAATGAATGAGTGGTATGGGATTTCATCCCTCATCCACCTGGAAAGGACATTTGAGAGTGAGGTTGGACTCGGATATTATTCCAGACCCAAATTCTTTGCTCAACAAAACTTTAATAAAACAATATCTAAAAAAAACTACATAATAGCTCAGCTAGAAGAGGTTCTTCTCCTTCCTGAAAAATAATTTTATATGGTGACCAACACTTGGAGAAATTATTAATATGAGATGTTATGAATGAAAATAAGATTAGTATAATCACAAAGTGTTGGATTTTAGATAAAACATTATGCAACTGGCCAACTCAACTTAACACCTTGATGATGCAATAAATCTCACTAGACAAACTTCATAAAAATAGATATTTAAAGAAAAATGATCTACAAATTTCTGTAAGTGAACATGTAACCCATATCATAAACAAATTCCCATTCATTCTAATAGGGTCAGGTAAAGCGTTGTTGATTCATTCTAATATGTTCAAATTCAAATCAAACATTATTCAATAAATGAAATATAGTACACTTGATGTGCACAAGAATGCTACATGGATTAGAAAAATGAGATTATTGCCATGAACAACATTTTTATATTAAAGATTTTTTAGAGGAGCTCTAACTACAGGTGAATATTTGGCGCACAAACAAATTCAAGATTCGTCTTATTTCCTGGAAGGATGCCATCAAATTGAATCTATTATTCATATTTTAGCAACTTGGAATAATTTTATTGAGGTAATTAAAAGCCTTAACCATTGGAGATTTATATTTCTTTTATTCCAATATAAAACAGATATTTTCATTTATTTGAAATACAAATATGAAGGAAATACTATAATGGGATCAAAATATTATTCATTAGTATATTATTCTTGGAAGGCTAGGAATGATTCTAAGTATGGAAATCCAATAAGTTCTATTGTTATTCCAGCTTCTCAATTGTTGACAACAAACACATAACCTTACAAAAGTCTACTATTGAATAACTTCAGTACTAATCTACATTTTGAGTTTCAAAATATATTTTAGCACCCCCGACCTCCAAATTGAAATATGGTTATTATGGATTCTTCAATTACTCTTTCTAATTAAGAAAAAATAGGAAGAGTAATTAGAGACCACAAAGGAAGATTCATATTATCATTTGGAAAAAAATCACATTTGGATATTACTAAATTGGAATTGATTGTTCATCTTAAAATAAAAGATTTAATGCAAGGATGGATGCTTGACTTGCAAGGTATTTGTATTAAAGATAACAATGTAAATGTCATCACAGTACTTCAAAAAACAATGACCAACATCAAATTGAGCAATAAAGGTTTCTTCGATCAAGACATTTCATTTCTTTGAGACTTTAAGAATGCAATTTTTACAGTATGAGCCTAGAAATTTTAATAGATTTGATTATTTTTGTACTTCCTATGCTAGGCTAGAACTTTTCTTTTGGGATAATGTATTAGATACAAACCTTCCTTCAACTTTTTTTTTTTTGTATTAAAGAAGGATTATTATAGGGTTATCACTTTGTTAATGTTTTTTAATAAAAGCTAAATGCAGTTCTCTCAAAAAGAAAGGGGATAAAGTATGTGTTATGAAACAGATGTTGTGTAAAGAATTATAGAGTATAAGATAGTTGTAAGGTTGAAAAGTAGAAAGGTCTTATAATTGGATGCAAATTCAATTGTGCTTTATGTTAGGCTTAATTGTTGTGTTAAATTTAAGACATCCAGAGGAAGGGAAAACAAAAATTGTTGGAAATTTGTTTGGAAGGCATTATGACCTCCTTATTCAGGTAAACTAATGCTAAATTTTAGTTGGATGGTAACTTGGAGTAAGGAGGTGGGGCCTGAGTCAAAGGAAACTAACAATTTCTTGACGAATGATGATTTCTATTCTAGAATTCATATAATGTGCAGTGGCCGTATCTTTATTTTTTATCTTATAACTATTTGGAAAAAAAAGTGACACTAATATACCAATATAGTTATTTTCTAACCTTTGTTGTCTCCAACTCCCAAATTGGGACAAGGTGTGCAATAATGGTTCCACATCCATTATAGTAAGTATTATCTTCTTTACATTGGGAGGATGACTAATAAAATTTAAGAAGTCAATAAGCCAAGTCAAGGAAATAGTGGTTAAGGTGCATGTGCCTTTTCATTTTATTTTATGTTTAGTTTTCTTATAAATAAACCCTCTTCTCTCCTCTTTTTGAAAGGAAAGGTATTTTTCATAGTTTGATTGTTGTTTGTAATAGTTATATTCTCTATCTTAAATGCAATCCACGACCCTAAAAAAAGGATAAAGCAAGTGCATAGAATCTGTTGAATTTTATTTAAAATTTTATTTTAATTTTAAATAACAAGGTGATTAAGGACCAATTACTTTGGAAACTCTAATTAATAAGTCTAATGCTTGTTAATTTCAATTATTTATTCGCCCCTAAGGGATAGTGCAAGTTCATTAAGCCTATTATTTATTTGGTTGGTTAAAAAATACAACAAATTATTAAAGAATTAGTTATTTAAATTTAATTAATATATTTATATAATAATTTTTTCATTGTATTAATTTATAATTAAATTAAATTTATTTTAAATCACTTAAATTTAATAAAATATTCTTCAAATTTTATTTCTTAAAATTAATATTTTTAATATTTAGTTAAAATTTTCATTTCTTTAAGGAACAATCATAAAAATTTTAACATAAATTTGATTAATGATTGAATTTATATGATTTAATATAATTATTATTTCATTTAAACAATAAATTAAAAAGTATTATTTTTTAAATTGAAATATGAAGTAGATTTTATTCTATTTTTAATTTGATATTTAATTTTTATCTAATTCATTTCTCTTTAAAACATTTAAATTTTTCTCTTTATTTATTATGAAATTTGGAAATTATGTGGATGAAAAATTGGCAAATTTTAGCATTTGTTAATTAAGTCATTTAATGAATCTTAACTAATCTCAAATTAAATCCTAGGTTTCATAATGTCACTAAATGTAGTACGTTTGTGTTTCAACAAAAGTTTAATTACCTAGGTTTCCATATTTTTCATCAATGCTTGTAATTAACAATCTCTATTCCTTGTACTAATACATACAAACCACACAAAGATGAGATATAGATGTGCTATGGATTGGTCATAGTGATTTTTTTAGTTATTTAGTTCATATTATGATTGATACCTTTAAAAATTCTAGTGTGGATAGTGGAGGCTCAAAATTTATCTTAGAAATTATGGGATTTAGGCCACATTGCATTATTTTTCTCAACCAAAACTCAAGCAAAATGGATGTGTTTGGAAAGACTAAAAAATGGAAAATTATAAACATTCAAACCTAAATTACTTCAAGTTCACTTAACCAATCCACTTTATTTTAATTTCATTTGGTTGAGTATTTAATTCTAAATCCAAAGAATCTTAGAATGTGTAAAATGGTTTAGAAGATGATTTTATATGATTTTGTGAAGGTCTAGTAATAAAAACCTATTTTTTAATAAATTTGTAGAAAATAAGAGTGGCTTCACCAAATGGCATGGCCATTCTAGTAGGCAAAGTGCCATTAAGCATAGTGAATGGAAGAGGTTATCCTCTTCTACTTACAAGCACATTGGGTAACTATTTGTTCTCATGCAAGATTGGTTTAATGGTTGAGATTTGATCTTGTTTTATGTGCTATTTGGGGGTTGAAAGGAGCACTAACATGATGAGATTATCTCTGCTTGAGTAAATATATATGGGTTGGCCAATCCATGTTCCATCTTCCTTACCCACAAAGAAGGAAACCTTAAATTTTTTTAACTTTAGTGGATTAGACTAGGGTTTAAATTTTCCACTATATAAGTGATCTTAAGGCATATCCAGTGGATGGTCTTCCTTAGAGAACTCATGACTGGAGGAGGTTTAGGTTGAAAATTTTGAAAGAATTTGATGGATAATGGTCTAAAATCCTTGAATGTTACCTCCGGTAGATTCCAAATTGCAAGGGGAGTGATAAAAAAGGAGATGGGGAGGTAAAATGAAATAAGTTTTTTGCTTGGAGGAGCTCTGGTTAGTGAAAAATTTTAATAAAAGGTTTAACTATTTTATCCCTATTCCATGTAATGAGGGTTCGTGTAATTGTTTTGGATTTATAGAGGGCTTCCATGGATGCTAGCTAAGTGTTCTAAGATGTTGGTAAGCAGGGTAGTGGTTCAAAAAGAGAGAAAATAACTTTGGGTCATTTTCTACAGGAGACCACAACGGCCATATCAACACTATAAAAGGGCACAGGTTTGTGTTTAGTGTGCTCTAGGGATATTCTAGAGTTCTTTCCTTTAGAATAGAAGGCTAATATTTAGAGAATTGAAGAGATTTAAGTGTTGTTACCATTTAGTCTATTTTTAATGAATTTGCCACTATGACTTGTCAACCTTGGTCATTCCACATATATTGGTCTTTAGGGGTCATCTATAAGCTGATTGAGTCAACTATATTAAGTTTTTTTAATTGACTTATGCTTATAATAATGAGACCATGCTTAGCCTTGGTTTAATAATTTATTTTGGGTTAACCAAGTGTGAAAGTTCGTTAGGGATGTTAAGCCCTATAGAACTGGCCCAAGCTAACCAAGAGGGGGGTGAATTGGTATTTTAAAAAATTCTTTTCACAAAGAAGTAGAAATCACATAAACCAAAATCACACCACAAAAATAAGTGCAGAAATTAAAGTGCGGAAGTAAGAAATAAAAACATAGAAATTTATAGTGGTTCGGTCAACTTGACCTACATCCACTCCCCGGAGGCGCCCTCCGAGTATCGCACTACACTCGTGACTCTCATTTAGCCCCCACAGCTACACAGAGAAGCCTTTACAAAGAACCTCTTTTTTCCACCCTGGCTTGGCAGATAACCTATCTCCTTTTGCTTCTTCTTGAAGCTGGCAGAGAATCACAATCAAATGCTGAATCCTTACCTCTACCTACCCTTCCACGAACGAGAAACTCTAGATGAAGAAGAAGAAGAAGAGCGGTCCTTGAAGCAACCCTTGTGAATCCCCTCACAAGCTCTACCTCACAAGATCACCTCTCTCTCTCTCTCTCTCTCTCTTTCTCTCTATCTCTCTCTCTCTCTCTCTCTCTCTCTCTTTCTCTCCTCAAGGTCTTCTCAGGTCAAGGCAGTAGCAAAATATTATTCAAAAATGTTGAACAAGAGCTCTTAAATAGAAGAGCTTCAAAGGAGCTCATTAATTGCAAGTTGCCGACAATATCATCAAGTCTGATCAAGACAAATTCCATGAGATCGGCCAGAGCATCGCCCTGAATGCAAACTGTACAATTCAAAATTGGCTTGATCGTCCATTGCGATCTCACGATCATCCATGCTGATTAGTTCAAATCAGAGAAAAATCATCCTGAGCATCGCCCTGAATTCAAGCTGGCCGATATTTATCGTCCAGAAGTAACTAAGATTTTTGAATAGATCATCCTGGCCGATCCTGCGATCGTCCAGGCCAATATGATCGTATCAATCATCCTTAATTACTTCCTTGATTTGTCTGAATAATTAAGGCATAATTGTGAATATCGTCCAGGTCGATCCGAGATCGTCCTAGCCGATTACCAAAAATACATAATACCTTAATTATTTATGACGACAATTTCTTTCTATTTTGAGCTTATCGTCCATGCCGATCTGTTAATGATAGCTGCCTTAATTAAGAATTATGAATAGAATCTCTGTTTTAAACTAGATTGTCCAGGCCGATACAAATATCGTCCTGGCCGATGTGAGTAAAAACAGAAATTCTAAGTCTCTCAAGTGTGTGTGTGTTGGGTTACTTAGCATCAGTCTCTTTGAATATTACAAATAGACTCAAGAAGGGAAAAAGTAAAGTACAGACTGACTCAACCCTAACCTATGCAAACTTGAACTGGCTTCGTTTGTTCGTCCGATATTTGATTCCTGAAAAGTTAGAAGTAACAGACAGTCCAAGAGAATTAATAGTGTTTGTCAATCATCAAAATATAAGTCATGAAAATAGATTTGCAACATTCTCCCCCTTTTTTATGATGGCAAACACAAGTAGGAAAATCTCAGTAAAAACAGCAGTCCATTAAAATTTCAAAGTTACAAGCACATCAACTTTTCCTACCACATCCTACTCCCCCTTTTGTCATCACAAAAGAGAAAAAGGAAACAACACAATAGAAACTAAAAACAAACTACAAGACAAACTACAGAAAATAGAAAACAGAAAATAGAAAATAAAGACTAGAAAAATGAGGGGCCCTGATCATCAGATGGAGGTGGTGGAGGTGGCTGCTGAAAGTAGCTAGCTAGCATAGTAAACTGAGCATTAAACCAGGTTATGTCCTGGTCATGCTGCTGCTGCTGGTGAGTAATGTAGCTGTCAAAACAGGCTAAGTCCTCTGTGCGGTGCTGCTCGTAGTGGGCAATATCATCAGAATGTTGCTGCTCTTTTGCAGCAACGTAAGCACCGAAGTGGGTCTCTCATCGATCAATCCTCTCCACTAACTGGTCAAACTGTGAGTGTTGTCGAAGAGGAGTAGGATCAGAAACAAAAGCGGGAGCGGGAGCCTCCTCCTCCTCAGCCCCCCGAGGTTCCTCATCCCATGGGTGGAGACAAGTACTGTGAAGGGTATTGAAGGAACTGTTTGAGTAGAAGAGAGTTGGGAGGTTCGGAGGAGCAGGATATTAGAGTTGATATTTGATTTCAATGACATAGGCTATGAGGTGTCCTAAAGCCAGATTGGGTTTCCTCTTATGACCTGGATCGCAGATTGTGGTTAAATGATCAATGTACCAAAAAAATAAGTCAGCAGTATTAAATTCTCGATGAGCCATGATGTAAAAAGTAGAGGAGTGATGTGGATTCGGTCCCCAACTTTTTGAGTAATGGAGGTTCGAAGGACATCCTAAATTGTCCTAGCATCTTTGACTAAAGAGCTAGTCTCTCCAACATGAAAAGGTGCATTCGTCTGGCGAAGGAAATGATTTGCCATGGACCAGTCAAAGTCAGAATCTGAGACGATTATATGCAGCTTATCCTCGCTGGTGGATAGCTATAGAAGTTCAACACAATCCTGATATGTGATTTCAACGGGGCGTCGATTCACATAAGAGGTTAGGGCTGTGAAGGTAGGATTTATGCAAAGATTTGGGAAGAATTCACAAATAAGATTGGAATGAAAGGGGAAAGCGAGAGACAGAATGAAACAATGAGAAGTGTGAGCGAAAAGATCCATTACCGGATACGAAAGGTGAACAGGATTGATGATTATGGAGACAGTTATCCCACATTCTTTATATCGATGGTAAGCAGCTTCGTCTTCTGCCTCCCTGAAACGAGGGTCAATCCTAGCCCTCGAAGGACTCCCAGAAGTTTTTCAGACTAGCTTCCCACCAGCCATAGCAAGGGACTAGTAAGAAAACACAAGAGAAGAGGAGGTGTGAATTGAAAAAACATGGCTGGAATGGCCTGAATTTAAAGAAATGGCCATATCGTCCAGGCCGATCGCATAATCATCCAGGACGATATTGGACAATAATTACGTACAGGTTGATTGGTAAAAAAGGTGGTAAGATCGGCCGGGCCGATCAAATATCGGCCAGGACGATTAGACACAGGCGATCGTCCTGAGGAGTCAAGCTAGACGACCGTTGAAAAAGCAGATTGTCCGGGCCGATTAGGTGTATTGTCCAGGACGATGCATAATAATTAATCATACCGACCGAAGTTAAAATGTTTTAAATCTGTGCCACGTGTATCATCAAAGATGAACAGTGGATCGGCTAGGACGATTATCCAATAATGGATCATCCTGTACCGATTTTAAGGATTTAAACGTGCTGACACGTGGATCGTCTAGGACGATCTAGTGTATCGGCCAGGACGATTACCATAAATTGCATCGGTCAGGAAGAAATATGTTATTGCCCAAGACTATCATCATGATTGCAACAAAGTTCGATCAGATCGTTCAGGATGATAAATTATCGTCCAAGACGACGAGTTATAGCAAGCACAGAAAAGTTCAGCAGATGGAATTTTGAAGAAAATTTATCCTATCGTCCAGGACGATATGAGAATCGGTCAGGACGATGTTATAAGAGATTTGAAACTAATTAAAAAGTTGATGATCAAAGCCCTCAAAGAAAATAAAAGACTTACAATACAAAGCTAAAAAAAACAAAAAGGAAAAAAAACTAAAAAGAAAACCGAAGAAAAAAAATTTTGTTTTTGGTTAAACATTTTTTTTTTTGTTTTA
Source organism: Dendrobium catenatum (assembly GCF_001605985.2). Classification (NCBI taxonomy): domain Eukaryota; kingdom Viridiplantae; phylum Streptophyta; class Magnoliopsida; order Asparagales; family Orchidaceae; genus Dendrobium; species Dendrobium catenatum. The sequence continues at coordinate 152,152 of NW_021319641.1, forward strand.
GCAAAGTTTCCATATGACAGATTTTTCA
>NW_021319641.1:152526-168684 GCF_001605985.2 Dendrobium catenatum
CAAGATAAAAAGAATCTTAGTTTCAAAAACCAGTTGTTAATATGAGATAGACTTTTGTCTATAAAAGAAAATTATGTCACTAAAAGAGGTTAGAGTGAGGGAAACCATCAACAGTGTTTCTCCCTTTAACCGATTTAGATATGATAATCAATGGCTTTAAATCTCCAAAATCTAAAAGCTTAAAAAAACTAATCATATAGAAAACATAAAAGCAAAGTGAAAACAAAACAATCTAGAACAACAAAAAGACTATAACAAACATAACACAAAACTAATTAAAAAAAGATTCAAGAAATTATGAAGCAGCAAGTTTAAGCAATTATGAGCTGTGAGCCTCCATATGTCCAATTATCCTATGCTCCCACGAGGTCTTTGGTGAGAGCACCCCTGCAAAACTCAACAACAGTCAGATTAGGAACCCAAACTGGTTTGAGTCCCTTCTTAGGAAAAGTAGAATACAATGCAGGTGTGGTATGCTGTGAATCATGTACCTTAGGTCTCCACACCCAATGTTTACTACGGTGAACATTGCAAGTGTGTGAGATGTGTCCTAGCATGCCACAAGAAAAACATCTAACTCCAGGAAAAGGATTTCTTAAATGGTTTGAGTTATAATGCCTCTTCCTAGGTCTTGACTTTTCATCAAAAGTAGGCATCATCCAAGTTTTCTTAAGTGTAGACAATTCATTTTTAATACTCAAGTTTGTATTTTTTAGAACATCATTCTCAACCCTCAAGCTTTTCTCTTTTTCTTTAGATTTCTTGAAATCAGATTGAAGAGAGGTGTGTGAAACTTTTAATGCTTCATTCTCATTAATTAACTCCGAGTACTTTTTGTTCAAATAATCAAATTCATCAAGAAGAGCCATGTGATTAGAATCAATCATTGAATGATCTTTAAGAATAACATCATACTATTTTTGTAAATTCACAAGTTCCAATTTTAAGTTAGCATGAGTCTTCTTAAGTTTTTTGTATGATGCATGGAGTTCCTCACAAATCTCAAAAAATTCATCATAGGTTGGTTTACATACCTCTTCCTCCTCACTTTGCTCAAGATGATCTTCCCCCATTAAGCACAGGTTTGTTGTCTCTTCCTCTAGTTCAGTCACAGAGGAATTAGTACCAGATTCTGCCCAGAATGCCTTTTGGACTCTCTTCATGTCCTTCCTAAACTTAGATTTCTCCTCGCCCTTTTCCTTTTCCTTGCTCGAGTGATCTTGAAGTGTAGGACAATCGGCTTTCACATGTCTAGGCTTCCTGCATTCAAAATAAACGACATCAGAAGATCCTTTAGAATATTTATAATCCTTATCTTTTCTCCAATGATGCTTTTGCTTCTTCCTTAGAAAGCTTTTGAATTGCCTTGTGATGAAGGCAACTTCATCGCTCTCAGACCCGGAAGAATCGGAGTTAGATTTGTGCTCCTTCAGTGCAACTATTTTCTCCTTCTTCTTCTCACCTGCATCAAGATTTCTTTGATTCATCCCTTGCTCGTAAGCAATGAGTGAGTCAAGTAAGTTATCAATAGAATAAGTGTTCAAATTCTTAGATTTAGTAATTGCAGTGATTTTAGCATCATATGATGAAGGTAATCATCTTAAAATCTTGTTTACTTTTTCATAGTTTGAAAGTCCTCTTCCTAATGCATGCAGTGAAGTGACTATCTGTGCAAACCTAGTATACATGTCAGAAACAGATTCAGATGGTTTCATACGAAAAAGTTCGTAGTCATGCAAGAGAATATTCAAACGAGATTGTTTAACTTCATTAGTGCGATAAGTGATACATAATTTATCCCAAATTTGTTTACTAGTTGAACAAGTAGAAATACGCATGTAATCCACAGATTTTAAAGCATAAAAAAAATAGTTCAAACATTTTTCATTTAATTGGGCTAAATCTCTTTCATCGAAAGTCCATTCAGTAAAAGCAATTTCAGTTTTAACACCATTAGTTTCTCGAGAAGGTGGAGAATAACCTTCTTTGATAAGCATCCACATGCGATAATCAGTAGATTGTAAAAATGTTGAAATGTGGGTTTTCCAAAAATCAAAAGGTAGGTTATCGAACAGGAGAGGTCGGGTAATAGAATACCCTTTCGTAGTGTTACGATTCCCAAAGTTAGTCATTGATCCAAATTCAAAAAGTTTTCAAACTAATTTTTATGAATCCCGCTCTGATACCACTTGAAAGTTTGTTAGGGATGTTAAGCCCTATAGAACTGGCCCAAGCTAACCAAGAGGGGATGGGGGGGGGTGAATTGGTATTTTAAAAAATTCTTTTCACAAAGAAGTAGAAATCACATAAACCAAATTCACACCACAAAAATAAGTGCAGAAGCAAGAAATAAGAACACAAAAATTTATAGTGGTTCGGTCAACTCGACCTACGTCCACTCCCTGGAGGCGCCCTCCGAGTATTGCACTGCACTCGTAACTCTCCTTTAGCCCCCACAGATAGGCGGAGAAGCCTTTACAAAGAACCTCTTTTAGCCACCCCGGCAAAGCAGAGAACCTATCTCCTTTTACTTCCTCCTGAAGCTGGTAGAGAACCACAATCGGATGCTGAATCCTTACCTCTACCGACCCTTCTACGGACGAGAAACACTAGACGAAGAAGAAGCAGAGTGATCCTTGAAGCAACCCTTGTGAATCCCCTCACAAGCTCCACCTCACAAGATTCTCTCTCTTTCTCTCCTCAAGGCCTTCTCAGGTCAAGGCAGCAGCCAAAGATCTTCAAAAACGTTGAACAAGAGCTCTTAAATAGAAGAGCTTCAAATGAGCTCATTAATTGCAAGTTGCCGAGAATATCGTCCAGGCCGATATGGACATCGTCCTAGCCGATCAGTTCAAATTCCATGAGATCGGCTAGAGCATCGCCCTGAATGCAAACTGGACGATTGAAAATTGGCTTGATCGTCCTGGACGATCTCACGATTGTCCATGCCGATCAGTTGAAATCAGAGGAAAATCATCCAGAGCATCGCCCTGAATTCAAGCTGGCCGATATTTATCGTCCAGAAGTAACTAAGGTTTTTGAATAGATCATCCTCGCCGATCCTGCGATCATCCAGGCCAATATGATCATATCAATCATCCTTAATTACTTCCTTATTTTGTCTGATTAATTAAGGCATAATTGTGAATATCGTCCAGGCCGATCCAAGATCGTCTTGGCCGATTACCAAAAATACAGAATACCTTAATTATTATGGCTGCAATTTCTTTCTATTTTGAGCTTATCGTCCAGGCCGATCTGTTAATGATGGCTGCCTTAATTAAGAATCCTGAATAGAATCTCTGTTTTAAACTAGATCGTCCAGGCCAAAACAAATATCATCATGGTCGATGTGAGTAAAAACAGAAATTCTAAGTCTTTCAAGTGTTTGTGTAGGGTTACTTAGCATCAGTCTCTTTGAACATTACAAATAGACTCAAGAAGAGAAAAAAGCAATGTACAGACTGACTCAACCCTAACCTATGCAAACTTGAACTGGCTTCGTTTGTTCATCCGATTTTTTATTCCTGAAAAGTTAGAAGTAACAAACAGTCGAAGAGAATCAATAGTGTTCGTCAATCATCAAAATATATGTCATGAAAATAGATTTGCAACAAAGTGAACTCACCAAGAGGAGACTAGACATTGGATTAGTTGTATCGAGTGATTTAAATAAACAAGGATTGAATTATGGGGCATGTCCAATTGATAGCATATTAGGATTCAATCTAAGCTAGACTAGATTGACTAGCCTTTCATTGAATTCACTAGGTCAACCTTTCACTCAAGAAAACGGACAAAACAAGTCAAATTTGTATGAGTTTTGATAGGTTTAATTTAAAGATCTTTTTTGGAGTGATGAAGGGTTTAGAAGGTCCATCAAAGGGTTTGATTTATTAAGGTTGTTTTACCTATCCCATTTTGGTTAACAAGGTTAACATATATTTATAAGAGCTAGGGTTGATGTGTTTAGTATATCTAGCTCCTAAGAGAGAAATTTTGATAGGGTTTGAGTTCCATGGGCCAGTGTTATACATGACTTAATCTACTAAAAATCTTCAATATTGACTAGGGTTTATACCTTGGCTACTGAATCAACCATAGAAGGGTCTAGAGTTTTGACTAATGTGAAGGTATTAAAATTGAGTTTAAGTTGTCTCGGATCAAATGGCTTAGCATAAGTAATATAGACTAATCATAAAATGCATAATAGAGAATTAGGCATTATAATGTTTAATTGGCCAAGGTTAGGGACCTACGATTAGGTTCTTATTGCTTTAAGAGGCCATGAAACACAATAGCAATGTCGTATTTAGTTGGAGATGATGTTTTAAAGATTTAGGATTTGAATTACCTTTGCTAAAAAAAGAGGTCAACAAATGGACCCCCAACCTATGAGACAAACTTGGAATAGAAAATCACACATATTGGTGTTGATTGAGATAAAACACATTTTCATCAAGCAATTTAAACAAAAAAATTTAATTTAATGTGTGATATATCCTAAATTGCATATTAAAGAAAATCAATGTTTAATTGGAAGAGAGAAATATTTAATCGTTTCCCAACCATACCTAAGTTCAACAAAATGATAATACAATGCTAACTTGACCATGTCTAAATGTTGTGAATCATATTTATTGGATTTAATGTATGTATGTATAACCATTTAAAAATTCAAAGGTAAAATATTTAATGAATCTAACATTCACCTAACCATATCAAAAGGGAGAGATAAAATATTTAAAGAATCCAACATTCATCTTACCATATCAAAATAGTGAAAGAGGGGGATCTAAAACCCCTGTCACCGGTCAAGTCTATGATTTTCAATGTACACAATGGCCATTTTCTGATAAGGTCATCCTACATAGAGGTGTTTGACTTGAAATCCAAATAATTGACTTTTTTATCATTTCTAAAATTTCCATTTTGAATAAGCCTCAAGAAAGGTGATTAATGTGCAATATTGCATATTCATCATTTTGTTGAGTATAATTGTATAAAACTTCTCCATCCTTTTAAGAAGTCAACCATGAGAACACTCCTCAGTAAATATATTGTAAGTTACATAATTTGGATAGCATCTTACTAATTACAATTTTCTTCGCACAATTTACTTTTATCATCACAAACTAGAACTTCGATAAGCTTGAATAAGCCCAATACAGGCTTCAAGAGTTTGAGATAAACAATCCTCCACAATTTTTTTAAAAAAATGGCTGAAGAATCATAAAATCCTTTCATCCTAGCAAATCAATGAATTATAACATTATAAATGGCCACATATGGACTAAACTCAAGCATCTCGATTTCCTGAAACATTAGCATAGCTTTATGTAATATATTCTTTTCGTAGAATTATCTACTGATTTTTTAGTAGATAAAGACAATAGCTCATGATTTTTCCCTGCTGTCATTAGGGCTTCGCCATTCGCATGGTCTGCCTTCCCTGCTGTCGCCTCTGCAGCTGCGCCGTCGTTGCTGGTCGGGTCGTGTCTACCCGGCAACCCGCGTGGACCGGGTCCGGGTTTAGATAGTCGACCCGTTTGCAAAAATGGGTCGAGTTCGAGTTGACCCGTTTAGAACCTGGTCAACTCGGGTTCGACCCGAACTCGGCCCGTTGACCTGAATTGACACCCCTACTTAGGAGGAAGAAACCACGCTATGATGGAGTCGAGTGAAGGTAGGTACCAAGCTAGCCTGTAAACCCTTGATCGGTTGAATTGTGGGAGAATGCTTAAGTGCTCACTATTTAATGACAATTTATTGGTTTCTTAATATATTCTTTTGTCATAATAGACATTTTATAAAAAAAATTAATTACAAATGTCATAACAAAAATGCACTAAAAAGTAAAAAGTATTTTTTTGGTATTGTTTGTTCATTATTCCTGTTACAAACAAGAGGTATAAACAGATTTATCATGTCTTAATAAATCATTATTTCTTACTATAGTAACGATTCGCTAGATTTATGAATGAACAAACCCATTCGTAATTATTAAAGCAGAAGAAATTAAAGTAGAATGTTCTCTAGCATATCCTAATAGATGATATTGAGCACAACTAACTAATGCGTTACCTTGTCATGAACCTTCCCTCTTTTTAGGTTCTCAATTTCAAAAGAACTCATCAAATCTACGATATAAATGCTTAGAAATTTTCCACAAAGAGTCCATGACTTTTAATACAACAATGCTTAGGTCATTTCCTCATGAGGCATCCAGCACTATCCACCCTTGTCTCAGCCTAGCCTACAGGACACAACACAGGACTGCCGCATGTGGCCATTGATGAAGTGCTTACTACATCAGAAAAAGGAGCCAACTCAATGACCCTCTCATAGAAACCTCTCTTAAAGTTGTGAACAAAATTTAACCACATACTTCTCCAGAAAAAGGATGGTAATGGATATTTTGAATTTATTAAATTTATATAAGTTCATATGAAATTTTTATTTCTGTTGATTTTAGCTACCAAAAACAAAATTGAATCCTGTAACTGTAAGCTCTTCCAACACCCTTATCAGTCACCGCCAATCCGAGCTTTCTTAATGAGAGCAACAGGGAATCAGATGCTCATGTAAAGATATCTCTTTTCTAGAGTACAGTTCTTCGCCGAAGAGGGGGGAATGCAATGTAGGAATCATTCTGTCTCTAATATTTAATTTCTATCCATATTTTAAAAAAAAATCAACAGTGCGGGGCCCTTCATAATTGTTCGGGCTTGGAGGCATTGAACAAGAAAAGGGAGAATGGAAAAGCAAAGAATCCAGCGAGCAGGCACATGGATTACCTGTGCATCCTTTCGCAAGTAGGCCCGCCGCCAGCTGGTTTGATGTACTCAGATGCACGACCAAACTCCATGCACAAAAATCAATCAACAAATGGAGCACGCTTTTAATACAAAATAACAATAATCTATGACGTCGTACAACTAGGATATATTCTTTAAAATAATAAGTTAAATTTTTACTGTTATTATGTCAGTAAAAGTTCATTTGGCTTTTGGGTTGGGAAGCTATTTTTATGGACGTGCAACTTATATTTTAATTATCATAAAATATTTTTATATGAAATAATTTATTAAACATTATTATATTATACTGAAATTTACATTGCAAAAGACAAATTTATTGCCATATTTTATACGAAAAGCAAATTATATTAATAAATAAAAAATTTGTTTCTAATATTTTGATAATAAATTTTTTTATATGTTAATGTAATTTTTTAATATTAAAAAATTACTAATTTCATATAACGGTCAATATTCCATTAAATTTTAGAATGATAGTTTTTTGCTTTACTATGAGATTTTGATAGAATGATAGTTTTTTCCTTTACTATGAGATTTTGATATTCTACCTATACAAATTATTTATGGTTTATATTTGATAACATTAAGAATGCAAGTTTTCTGATTTGAAAATTATTTGACATTAACTTTCTCTATTTCTACTTGTTCTTAAAATAATATAAAATTTTTTATTTGTTTTTTAGGATTTATTTTGCATTTAGTTAGGAAATTTTCAAGTTTTGGCCATTTTCTCATTTTTTTACCGTAAGGTTTTGATATTTTGCTTTTCACCGAAATGATCTCAAAACCTTTTTATATTAATCTTAGAGGTTAAAGGCGACCTTAGGAGCATATCATGAATACTATGAGACATTTGAAGATAAAATGATTTTTTAAAAATTTATTTAAGTCAAGAAAATAAGTTTTCTGTTTTTCATTCTTACTGAAATCAATTCACTCTATTCTAATGTTACAAAGTGCATATGATAATTTATTTATATTTATAAGGGCTAATTTGATTATTTTATGATTTTCCTAATATTTTGGTCACATAAGTGTGTTGTTGATTAAAGAAAATTTACATTACCTAATTCTTATCAGGACTCCATGAGAGAATTACTAGATATCACGAGTAAACTTTAGATTTTCCCAAGTAAACTTATGAGCCAATGGACTTCAATTAAAAATTTAATTGATCATTAACTCCTTAAAAATTTAATATTGTTGTTCTTATTTTTGAATAAGCTCAATGCTCCACCTTTCCTCTAGTTTGTTCTTATTACCAAAGTCAACCAACCTTAGTGTAAGAGTTGCCTACATCAACTCTAGGAGGTGAGCAAAATACATAGCTTTGACTAACCTCAAAAATTCCAAACCATATTGCATGATCCCTTGTGTCCTTCAAAACATGCCCAGCTTAACCAAACTCAAACCCTAGGTAGAAAGCCATTTGCACCAAGGATTGTCTTTTTGACGCAACCCAGCCTAATGATCTTATCGTTGACCCTAAACGATCCAAATCCATATTTGAGTCATTAATAGTCAATGTTTATCCCTGGTCAATCCCTTTGAACAATGTAAGCCTTAGTTGATAGAAAATTATAAACACACCCTTTCCTTAGCTTTTGGTCATCTTGGCTGAAATCAAACCCAATGACTCATGACATGAGTTTAGTTGTTTCTAAACCTTCTATGTGTTTACATGACTCATCCTAGACACAAGGTCAACACCACTTGCTCATGAGTTGACATAAAACCATTAAAATACCCAAGTTACCAAAAAGGAACTTAAACTTGCTCTCGTAGGTTAAGCATTCTCTAGGCCTTATGGGTAGGTTCCAAGCATGTTAGGCCATCTTTCAACATACCTAACCTCAATGCTATTAATGGTCAACCTTGCTTGACTATGGTTGACTCAAATTACCAAAATGTGCTTCAAGAACAAATTGAACCTTACCTATAAAATGAACTTAATCTAGTCAACCTCTTAAACCCAAGCCTTTGCCATAGGTTGCTCAGATCTCAACCCAACAGACCTAGGTAGCCTAGCTTTTGGATTAACTCAAATATTCCATTTGGGAAAGTCAAATTAGATGCAAATTGGTTAAAATCTAATTAAGCCTAATAAAACCCAAATTAGAGTAGCCTTTTTTGTATAATGAACTCCTTGAACAAAGAGTGTGCTAGGTGAACAAGCCACCTAACACGTTCTAAAAATCCAAATGAATAGGTGATCTACCATGTATGCGTAGTCAACTCACAACAATGGCCAAACTAGCTTACCCAAGCCCTTAGCTTGATTTTAGACACAAGGTAGCATCCCACTAGTTGGTTTGAAACTATCTCTAAAATTTCCAATGGTTAGTAGTGGCTAAAATTTTTATTAGCTGCATTTTTAAAAACTTATAAATAATTCTTTATTTCATGGAGCAAAGGTCCAAGAAACAATTCTCTGAGTTTCCCCATAGTAAGAGCACTTGATCCCTAATTTTTTCAAACTCTCTTAGGCCCTCTTGGTTTAGCTTTTAGCAAGTTCTACTGAGCTATAGATGCTAAATTTTTGAGGACTTGTCAAGCAACAATCAATCCTTAATCTCTTCATCTATTGTGTTCCCTAGGTTTTAGGTAACTTAAATCAATTAAAATCCTCAACAATTCTCCACAAAATTCATGTATTTTTTGAACACACTCATTATTTTTTATGGTTTGGGACATTATGTAGTGGATGTGCAATCTAGCCATTAGATTGCCTGAAGAACAACTACTAAATTTTATATAGATCTTTCCATTTGATCTAATACATCAGAATTTCTTCCATGGGTGGCCTCAGTTTAAAGTGGTGGGATGAAAATAATCTTGGCTATCTATTTAATTCAAGGGGCATGATCGGCCAATTCTTAATTCATAGTAAGCTATTATTTTAAGCTCTATGCATAGGAGTAGTCCAATCTAAAATCATATAGCTACTTCTAATCTATATTGTAACTAGGGCTTATCACTTTAATATATAGCTAATTATTGTGTTGCATGTGAAAAGCATAAATTATTAAGTGTTGCTTCATTTAAAATAATTAAAAAAATTAATTGGGCCAAAATGATGGAGTAATTTTTAGAATATCCCTTTTAATTTAATAATTATCCATATTTATGCATGGTAGGGCACAATGGATTAAAAACTTTGCTTAGTATTTATTCAAATTAATTTATGGAATGTTTTATTTACCCATTTTAGTATATTAATCATTCATATAAAGGGATTATTTTATTTATTATCATTCTTAATTAATTTTTTTGTGTCCTAAATTAGTCTTAGTAGATGTTTGACATGTTATATGCATATTTTAACTTTTATTAAGGAATTTTGAGATGTCCATTTTCCTCCATTGAATTTCAAAAGTTATAAGTCAAGAGATCACCTAGAATTTTTAAAATTCATATCACTTAATCCACTAGGTTTCTTGATCTGAAATTTTGTGGAATGTCTACGATATTGTAATGGTTAGATGAAAATTTATTTAATCCCTTGTTGTCTGGGTTTCCCATTAGAAAAATGTTTAAGTCCTTCGTTTAGTAAGCTTTTTAAAATCATAAAAAATTCTTCATTGTCCCTAATGATGTTAAAAATGATTACGATGCTCTAGATGTCATTGTTGATCTAGAGAGTTAATTTCATAAATATTTTAATTCATTTTGGCATAAAATGAATATACCATAATTTTTTTTAAGGTTAAGTAATGTAAATTTCAGAGAGAGAAAGTAGAGAATTAAAAAAACTGTTATTTTGAATTTTCATTTTTTCGCAGCGTCGTCGGAGGAGGAATGACGATGGACGGTCGTCGACCATCTGCGGCAGGCGGTCAATCGGAGGATAGGAGTTCCACGGGAAGGAGCAATGTTGGTAGCGTTCGTGATATATCATCTTCTCCACCGGCATTTGGCGATGGAAAGATAAGTTTTTTTACAGGTTTAAAATCTACTTCTATGATGAACATGCCACTGATCATAAACGAAGGAGGATTGATGATGAAGAAACAAATCTTAGAAGTTCCTGGCAAAGAAAAATGCAAAATTTCAGAAGGATTTCTTGAAAATTCTGGAAAGCCACTCAAGAAACAGATTGAGAAGGTAAATGAAATGTTACATGTTTCAGCAGTTGAATCCAACACCTCTGTAGTTATGAAGGAGGTAGAAAGTAATGTGATTTCCAACAATTGTTTGGATAATACTAATGCTGTGAATGAAATAAATGATATCATATTAGAGAAGAGATTTAATGAAGACAAAAATACAAATTCGGAAAAGGAGAAAATTCGATCCTGTACTACTGGAGAACTAGGGAAATGTGAGGAGATGCTTGAGGTTATGTCGCAAAGAATCAACTCTGCAAACAATCAGAATGCTTGGAATAGGAATAAAAACACAAAAGTGGCTGATCTGGATTATGGTGATTGCATTGCTGAAGATGGATGTACAGTAAAATTGCATAAGGAGAAAGTTTGTGAGAATGCTATGAAACTGAACAAATCATTGGTGGTTAAAATCTTTGGAGAAGACATTCAATTTTCATCAATCAGCTATTAATTAAGGAGACAATGGGAAGTGTTCGGTAAATTCCATCTTACCATTCTAGGTAAAGGTTGGGTGTTATGCTCTTTTATTGAAAATGAACACTTGGAAGCTATTCTTAATAATGGCCCATGGTTTGTTAATGGTAACATAATCGGTATTGAGAAATGGAATCAAAGATTTGATCCAAATTCTCTGGAAGGACTTTCTGCTCCGATTTGGATCAGACTGCCTAATTTACCTCTATTTTGCTGGCGTGTTATACTGCTCGCCCGCGATTCAACTGCTCGTCGTGCTTTCAACGCATGGGTCTGGTTTGGCTGAACGTACGTCAATCTTACAATCTCCCTTATAAAAAAATTTATTCCTTGAAATTTAAATGATATTAATCAATATTCCTTAGTTGAATAAATATGAATATTGATCTCTCATTTCTAATTTTTTCTCCAAGGTGGCAGCTTTTTCAGTTCCATATTTCCATAAAATACTTACAAAGGTATCTTATTTGATTATCAGGTTTTTCTCACATATATCCAATTATTCTTTCAGGTTCTTCAACATATTTTCAAATTAGGTGCAAGTCAATTGATTTTACTAGGAGTCTCTTTAACTCATATGATATATATTTTCGAAGCACAGATATATGAAAAACATTGTGAATTCCTTGCATATGTATTGGCAGATCCAATTACTTAAACAATTCCTAATCTTATTAATAATTTCAAAAGGACCAACAAACTGTGGTCTTTATTTTCCTGTCTTTCCAAAACGTTGCACATATTTTATTGGATTAACTTTAATAAAATAAATTCCCAATTTAAAATTAATTGATCTTGGACTTTGCATTATAATATTTTCACTGCTCATCCTGCAATGCTTTAGGCGTCTATGATTAATATGATTTGTTAGTAGCATCATCTACCAATTCAGTTTCTATATTTTCCTTTTTACTTTTTTCATACCAACCAAAGGTGTTTTGCATTTTTTTCATAAAGAGCTTCATACGATGCCATTCCAATGCTGGTTGGAAAATTTTATCATTTTGCAAATTCAATTAAAGGTAGATGGATCTCCTTATATTCACTAAAATCCAAAACACATGATCGAAGTAAATCCTCCAATGTCTGATTTGTTTGTTTTGATTGCTCATATTTATGAGGGTGAAATGTGGTGTTGAAAGTCAATGTGGTACCCAAGGCTTCCTGAATCTTTTTTCATAATCTAAAAGTAAATCGAACATCTCTATAAGAGACTATAGATTTGAAACTTTATGCAATCTCATAATTTCGTCAACATATATCTTTGCTAATTTTTATTGAATTTGTTTTGTTTGATTGGTAAAAAATGGCAGACTTTATTAATGCTTCCACAACAACCCAAATAGCATCCCAACTCTGCTTTTACTTTGGTAATCCAATTATAAAATTCATTATGATTTAATCAAATTTTCACTCAGGTATTGTAAAGGTTACAATTGACCACCTGACGCTTTTGTTTTTCAGCTCTAATCATTTGATATTGAATATGTTTTGCTATAGGTCTGCAACATCTTATTTTTAATCCCGGCCTTCAAAATATTATATAATTTTGTGATACATTTATTACAGCCTGGATGAATTGTATAACCTGAGAGGTGAGCTTTGTGGCAATATTTTTTCCTTAATTTATACATTTGGAACACATATTATGACTTTCATATTCAATAATTTTTTAATCATTGACCTAAAAAATTTTTTCAATTGCCTTCCTGACTTTATAATTTCTTGAAAATTTGTATCTTGGGATAAAAAAGTACATTTTTCTATATTTAATGTAGACTGAATCACCAGCTGATTTAATAATATAAATTTTTTTTGTATCTTTTGGGTTCACCATTGAAATTTTCAGTTTTCCCATATTTTGATTATGTTCCTTGCTGTATAATCAACCAATTTGTACATCCAAAAGTCTTTCTACTTAATACATCTGCATTAATTTATTTTTCCAGAAAAATACTGTATATCCAAGTCATAATTCTTGAATGTTCCACTCATCGTCTTCTCCTTAGATTAAGCTTCTTTCTGATTAATATTTTTTAGGCTTTTATGATATGTGGAAAATTTCATACCTAACTCCACATAAATAATACCTCCAAATTTTAAGTGCAAAACCACGGCTCTAATTTCAAATCATTGGTGGAATAAATTTTTTTCATGAGCTTTTAATTTATTTGAAGCATCTACACTACTTTATCATATTGCATCATTACACATCCAGATCTCTGCAATGAAGCATTACAAAATATTTAAAATCCTCTGTACCTAATGGAATTGTTAATATTAAAGTAGTCATTAAATAATTCTTTACTTTTGAAAATTTTTTTTACACTGTTTTCCTATTCAAATTTTATTGTTTTTTTTGTTATTCTTGATAACAACATTTCAATCTGAGAAAATCCTCACAAATCTTCTGTAATAATTAACAAGTTCAAAATAAAACTTCCAACTTTTGAACTGTAATTGGCCTTGGCATTTCTACAATAACTTTGATTTTATTTTGATCCATTGAAATCCTTCACCGTTAATTACATGCTCACAAAAATTTATACTTTAAACCATAATTCTATTTTGAAAATTTAGCATACAACTTAAGTTTTTGCAACACTGCATGTAGATGTTTTTAAATGACTTTTTTTCAACTCTTGAGTAAATAAAAATGTTATCGATTAATACAATCAAAATATGTCTAGAAAGGGTTTGAAATTTATATTTTAGATTCATAATTTACTGCTGGAGCATTATTCTTCCAAATGACATCACAACAAATTCATAATAACCATATCTTGTTTTGAAATAAGTTTTAGAATATACTCTTTTTCGTGATATGCAATAGATAATATTAAAATGTAAGTAATCTTACGAAAATTGTAGCTCCTCAAGCTGATCAAATAATTCATCAATTTTGGGCAATGAGTACTTATTTTTAACAACTTATTATTATTTCATGTAATCAATGCAGTTCTAAAATTCCCATTCATCTTCTTTATAAAAACACTGGTGCTCCACAACGTGAGGAACTTGGCCTAATAAATCTTTTATCTTGCAATTCATTTTAGTTGACTTTTTAGCTCTTGCATTCCTTAAGCCCATTCTGTAAGGTGCTTTTTGCTACTGGTTCTGAACTCGATAATAGATCTATAGTGAATTTTATCTCTTTTTGGTGGTAAACCTGACAAGTATTTTAGAAACACGTTGGAATATTCTTTTACTACATGTATATTTTCAACTCTTTAATTTCTTTATTTGCATATCTACTTGAGCAAAGAGACCCTGAACCTTTAGATATAAATTTAGAATTTTCATATAAGTTATCCACATTAAGTAATTCCTCTATCTCCAAAAATTTGCATTCTTTTTCAACAGTGAATTTAAATTAACTATTTCTTATTATAATCTATAATCACAAAGTGATTTGATGTCAATTCATTGTCAAAATTATATCAAATTCATGCAATGGTTACACCTTCAGAATTGCTTCAAATCTCCTTTTATTTATTTTGAACTCAACTTGGTTATAAACTATTAAGATTTATTTTGGGCCTATTTGGCAACAATACTTTCTAAAATTGTAGGTATTTTGTAAAACATTCAACCCATTTTTTTTATAAATTCTCATGAGATGAAGGAATGTGAAGCTCATATATCAAAGATATTTGTAAATACATTTTTTGATTGTTATCATATCAATAAATTTTTTAGGATTTAATATATATATATATATATATATAATATATATTATATATATATTATATTCTATTTATTTTAAATATTACTTATTACTTGATTAATCATCAATTAAATAAATTCTCATGAATTAAAAAAGCATACTTGTAATACTTCAGGTTAGTCCTTAGCATTCTGTTGAGATAAAGCATACTCTATGCTAAGTATTTGGTCGACTTGGACTTGGCCTGAATGTGGAAGCAGCTGATTTTTTATTCTTGGTCTCAAAATTTTTTTTCTGACAGAGTCTTTGCATTCATCCTTGATTCTCTTAATGGTCTTTTCCTAGAGTTTGGACATTTCTTTCTGGGACAGTCCAGATTGATGACACAAGGAGCAGGTATTTGTCCTAGAAAGAATTCTCTCTGTGCTGCTTTCCACATTTGTTGTAGATATTCAAGCTCATATGACTCCCATTGTTACTAGGTCATGTCTTCTTATAGTTAGATTTTCACGATTTTGAAGGGATCTAGCTTGAGAATACTGGGAAGCTCCCATAACAACTACATTCTTTCTTTCTAAAAATAACGCCTCATTTGGGTATTTTGAATATCCATTTTAAATCCTTCTAGCTCTCTCCACCAATATAAATAATCTTCAATCCTAAAGAACAAGAAGCTGCCTAATATCGTCTTTTAACCAAATAAAAATCATGATATATTTTTTCTATTGTTATGAATTAAGTGAGGAGCATATCAAGATAACGTGGTGAATTCTGTCTCAGATTGTATAATTGATTTGTCTCTCTGCACCAACCTTAAAAATTTATCTTGCATTTGCCTTTAAATGATTGATTTCTTAAGTCCTGAATTAATTGAGTCATTATTGTCATCATTGTGTCAGTGATTTAGTGATTAGAAGATTAACGATAGTATTAGGCACAGTCCTTTCCATATCTTATTCAAGATCATTCTAAATATATTGTAAAATTTCATATTTTATACTAGATTAACTTTATTAACTCAATAATCAGCCTAATGGCTCTATTTCAGCGTGATTCATGTCCTATTTGGGGCTCTAATACCACTTTT
>NW_021319641.1:169485-217902 GCF_001605985.2 Dendrobium catenatum
TTGAGTCGAGACGGAAATTCGATTTAGGTTGGATTTAAAAGGTTCGAGTCTGTGGCTACGTCAGTGGGGGTCCACCTAAAAGGGAAATTCCTAGGGGTGAAACGTCTACCTTAGCCTACAAAGGACCTAAGGTGCTAGAGTTCGATTTCCGGAGGAAATACCTCGAAATAATGAGGTACAACATTCACTAAATTTAAAAAAATTGGCATAAGCTAACCAAAAAGTCCCTCCTTGATGATATTCAATAAAACTTTAATATAAAAGAATGAGAATATACTGCATCATTTACCTGGGAGGATGTGTTCTCTTCCAATTGTGTTTCAAGATACATTAAAAGAACTTCGGCCCATAGAAAGATTCCGCCTCCAATATGCTTATCCTGCTTCATTCATGGCAATTATGGTAAGGGTCCGGGCCATCCCAACCAATTTAGAATTTCCTGAACTCCCATTCCTTTTAGAAAAGAACCTAAAAAAATGGACTTCTTTCCATATGGGACCTTGTTCTTTGATCTTACTAATGCCATTCTCATCTTTGATCTTTATTAAATTTTATTGACATTTCCTTCTAGCAACTTGCATAATTGTGAAAAATCTGGGAATTACCACACCTTCCCTTGAGCCGCAATTAACTTTATTAGCCCCTTTGTTTTTCCACCATGTATATTCCAAAAACTTTGGCCAGGTAGTACTTGAGTTCCATATCAACACTTCTTTTGAGTATCGCAGTTAATCTTGATCCGTAGTATTGACCTTGAGATGATCTTGATTTGTTAAATTCCATTAACTCCTCTCAATGAAGATATCCATCTTTTCAACTTGTTCAATTCTTTAAAAAGCTGGATTTGCTCCAATGAATAAAGTTTTTAAGGACCTATTGAATTTTTATGTTGAGGAATTGTGAATTATTGCCTTGTTAATTTCTGCACCATTCCTTTTTAACCACTCCATAGGAAGCCTTGGATAGTGATGCCCAACATTTTTGAAAACTTAATCATTTTTGCTAACATTTTTGTTTGAAGACCGATAAAATTGTAAGAAGTTTGGACAGTGATCCGAGGCTATATTCTCTCAAAATTGTCCTCTCAATCCAATATTTGATTAAGGAAGCTTAAGCAATTGAATTAAACGAAAGCAACTATATCCAATCTTTCAAAGGATTCTAGCTCCCTCCCAACTTTGTTTATTTCACCAAGGTAAATTCTTGGGTCCAATTGAGCTTTTACATATCCATGAAGATTAATTTTTAACAAATCATCTCTTCCATAACCCTTGATCTCTTGTTGATAAAGCAAATTCCTTCCACCAATTTTTGTCTTCTTTGCAAAAAAAGACAATTGAAATGCCCTCCCACCAATCACCATAGGACATTCAATGATTGGAATATTTTGCTAGCATATTTCCAAAGTTTCTCTTCTTCTTTGCTCACCTCAAATGCTACCCATTACAATCGTGAACACCTTCCATCTTTAAGTTTGGTTGAACCATGTTTGATTTCACCTTTCACACCATTTGAAGTAGAGCTCTCCTCAATAGAAAATTTTCACTGAATTTGTATTCCAAAGAATTTAAGAAATGCCGCCCGTAGAAAGGTCCAGAAGAGATGGGGACAACAATAAAAGTTCCATTATTTTACGCAATTTAAAAGCATCAACTTCACTCTCATTTCAATAAGTAGTAATTTTGGTTTTCAACCCAAATCCCACAAAAACAAACACCATTATTTTAACTACACTCTTTAAGGTAGAGTGAAAGCACTTCCTCTTCCTTGCTCCCCCCTACTAATTCCAAAAACATATAGAATTCCAATTTATATAAAGGATTATGTGGCGATATTATTCCCCATCATTACCTTTTTTCTCCATATCCATTCTACGACTTCTAGTAGATAAGCACTCGATCGGTCCCCATTCCTTTCAACTGTTTGTTTTTTCTTCTTTTTTGGATAATTGAGAAGATTCCTCAATCCCCCTTATTACCATTGCTTTTGAGGTTATGCCAATAGATTTTGTCTCTTTCCATTTTCTCCGCTTTGCGTAAACATCTATCAATGAGAGAATCCTGGCAACATCTTTTATTAACTTTTCTACCTAGATTGGGTCCATTTATAATTTGATTTCATATTTTCTCCATCCTCTAACTCCTTCAGGATGGTTAAAGCTTAGTTTAATTTGGAATTAAAAGAACCCTGACCCTGAATTAATCTCTGTTAGACAAGCTTTATCTGTTGAAAAATTCTCCTGCAACTTGCTTTAAACTGGATTTTGCATCTATCAAAATCAGGTTCAATATTAGCTTGCTTTTTTTACTACAACAAATATTTGTTTCTGCTGAGAATTTTACTGGAATTATTCCGCAGAAACTGCTGGTCTTCTTATTCCAGCTACAAACTTCTGTTAGCATTCCTTCTTCCCATAATTCACCATCAACTGAAGGGCCATATACTTTCTCAGTATTATGCAAATTGTCATTATGGTTTGTCTGCATTACCTTCCACAGGGAATCTTTCTCATTATTATTTCTTGGACAATATTCGTCTTCAATCTGATCAGAATTTCTTATTGACAGCAAAAAGCTTTTGGCAACATTCCTTCTTTATCATGACCGAATCTTTACCACAATCAAAACAGAGATTTGGAAGTCTCTCATTTCTATTTTTTGATAAAATTTCCCTTCTTCTCCTTCTACCCCAAACACCTGTTAGCAGTTTATCATTCAACTTGATACGGGACACAAATTCGACCAAATTTCTCTTCTCGACCATTTGGAACATATTACCGTCAATTAAGTAAGGCTTCCCCCCACCATTTGAAGTTATACGGCATATGTTCACTTCATCCCAGCGGGAGCAAAAAAAAAAAAA
The DNA here is from genome assembly GCF_001605985.2 of Dendrobium catenatum. Classification (NCBI taxonomy): domain Eukaryota; kingdom Viridiplantae; phylum Streptophyta; class Magnoliopsida; order Asparagales; family Orchidaceae; genus Dendrobium; species Dendrobium catenatum. The sequence goes on from NW_021319641.1 coordinate 172,348, forward strand.
AAAAAAAAAAAAAAAAAAAACGATCAGGTGAGTAGACTACTACGATTTGAATTCGTAAGAGTTCAAAAACGACCGAATGCAAGTTTTCGTGAGTCCCTACGCAAGATAGATGGATTTCATGCACTCATGTGTAAACCACGAACGAAAGATATCGAGAAGATTGTGCCGAGAGGAAGAAGAAGGAGAAGGAAGGTAAGTTTGCGCATTTGGTTCATTTTGGTGTAAATTCTTTCGTGATTTTTAACCTAAATAAAGAGAAATGTTTAGTTAAAAAGGAAAAGGAAGAAACTTGGGAAAGTAAAGAGAAAATTTGGGCTTGAAAATTTTCTTCATAAGGAAATGTAAGTGATTTCAATTTCTTCTTTTCTTTCTTTCTTTTCTGTTCAAATTTAAAGAAGGAAATCTAAATGATTTCAGTCCTCTAACTGAAGTAAAGAATGTTTTTTGATAAAAAGAATCAAATTGATGTAATCCTCGATCTACAGTTCAAGGAAATTATTTTATAATAATAATAATTAATTTTTAATTTATTTCAATTATCACATGTAGTATCATAAATAGTTATTGAATGTTCAATGCATACCATTAAACAATTGAGAAAATCAAAGTAGATAATTATAGTTATCACATAGCAAGGGCATTCTTTATTTATCAATTCAGTTTGAGCTACTAAGTTATGCCTATTTATTTTTGTTGAAAGCTTGTTATATTTAAAATGATGAAAGTTTAATATAGATGAAAGTGTAAAATAATGCTTAGCACTCATAACATGCAAGTACTAAATGAAAGGGAAAAAGGAATAAATTAAAAATAAAATTAAATAAATGAGATAGGAAAAGAAATGTATTATTTGGAAAGACAATTTATAAGAATTTATCTCATATAAGATGTTGTGTATATACTAACTGCATAAGTGATGAAAAAGAACATGCATGTTTTTATATGATTAACAGTCATATTATGTGTTATGATTGTCTACTGAGTTTATTATGTAAACTCAAACTATTAAATTAATTTTTTAGGTAAAACTTCTGATAAGTAGAAAGTGCTGAAGAAGTGGAATATGTCTAGAGAAAAAGGCGATCGAATGAAAAGAGGTAAAAAATTTTATTGTATGATTTAGGTATATGCTTAATATATAATTGCTTTAGTGGCTATTAAATTTTGTAGGATGTTAGCTTTAACTATTTATGTGTAAATGAAGAAATGTATTAACTGCCCGATCATTCGCTCCTGCCTCATTAATTTGAGCCTCTGGGCCTGATCATGACAAAAGTGGTATTAGAGCCCCAAATAGGACATGAATCATGCTGAAAGAGCCATTAGGCTGATTATTGAGTTAAATAAAGTTAATCTAGTATAAAAGTATGAAATTTTACAATATATTTAGAATGATCTTGAATAAGATATGGAAAGGACTGTGCCTAATACTATGTTAATCCTAATGCACTGGCACAAATGATGACAATAATGACTCAATTAATTCAGGACTTAAGAAATCAATCATTAAAAAGGCAAATGCAAGATAAATTTTTAAGGTTGGTGCAGAGAGACAAATCAATTATACAATCTGAGACAGAATTCACCACGTTATCTTGATATGCTCCTCACTTAATTCATACAATAGAAAAAATATATCATCGATTTTTATTTGGGTTAAAAGACGATATTAGGCAGCTTCTTGTTCCTTTAGGGATTGAAGATTATTTTATATTGGTGGAGAGAGCTAGAAGGATTTAAATGGATATTCAAAATACCCAAAGGAGGCGTGATTTTTAGAAAAGAAAGAATGTAGTTGTTATGGGAGCTTCCCAGTATTCTCAAGCTAGATCCCTTTCAAAATCGTGAAAATCTAACTAGAAGAAGACATGACCTAGTAACAATGGGAGTCATATGAGCTTGAATATCTACAACAAATGTGGAAAGCAGCACAAGAGAGAATTTCTTTCTAGGACAAATACCTGCTCCTTGTGTCATCAATCTGGACTGTCCCAGAAAGAAATGTCCAACTCTAGGGAAAAGACCATTAAGAGAATCAAGGATGAATGCAAGACTCTGTCAGAAAAATGTTTGCAGACCAAGAATAAAAAAATCAGCTGCTTCCACTTCAGGGCCAAGTCAAAGTCGACCAAATACTTAGCATAGAGTATGCTTTATCTCAACAGAATGCTAAGGACTAACCTGAAGTGATTACAAGTATGCTTTTATTTAATTCATGAGAATTTTATTTAATTGCATGATTAATCAAGTAATTAAGTAATATTTAAATAAATAGAATATATATATACTTTGTGATTATAGATTATAATAAGAAGATAGTTAAATTTAAATTCACTGTTGAAAAAGAATGCAAATTTTTTGGAGATAGAGGAATTACTTTAATGTGGATAACTTATATGAAAATTTCTAAATTTATATCTAAGGGGTTCAGGGTCTCTTTGCTCAAGTAAGATATGCAAATAAAGAAATTAAAGAGTTGAAAGATATACATGTAGTAAAAGAATATTCAAACGTGTTTCTAGATGACTTGTCAGGTTTACCACCAAAAAGAGATAAAATTCACTATAGATCTATTATCGAGTTCAGAACCAGTAGCAAAAGCACCTTACAGAATGGGCGTTAAGGAAATGCAAGAGCTAAAAAGTCAACTAAATGAATTGCAAGATAAAAGATTTATTAGGCCAAGTTCCTCACGTTGTGGAGCACCAGTGTTGTTTATAAAGAAGATGAATGGGAATTTTAGAACATGCATTGATTACATGAAATATAATAAGTTGTTAAAAATAAGTACTCATTGCCTAAAATTGATGAATTATTTGATCAGCTTGAGGGAGCTACAATTTTCGTAAGATTTACTTACATTTTAGATATTATCTATTGCATATCACGAAAGAGTATATTGCTAAAACTTATTTCAAAACAAGATATGGTTATTATGAATTTGTTGTGATGTCATTTGGGAAGAATAATGCTCCAGCAGTAATTATGAATCTAATAAATATAAATTTCAAACCCTTTCTAGACATATTTGTGATTGTATTAATCGATAACATTTTTATTTACTCAAGAGTTGAGAAAAAGTCATTTAAAACATCTACATGCAGTGTTGCAAAAACTTAAGTTGTATGCTAAATTTTCAAAATATGAATTATGGTTAAAAAGTATAAATTTTTGTGAGCATGTAATTAACGGTGAAGGTATTTCAATGGATCAAAATAAAATCAAAGTTATTGTAGAATGGCCAAGGCCAATTACAGTTTCAAAAGTTGGAAGTTTTATTGAACTTGTTAATTATTACAGAAGATTTGTGGAGGGATTTTCTCAGATTGAAATGTTGTTATCAAGAATAACAAAAAAACAATAAAATTTGAATAGGAAAATCAGTGTAAAAAAAATTTTCAAAAGTAAAGAATTATTTAATGACTACTTTAATATTAACAATTCCATTAGGTACAGAGGAATTTTAAATATTTTGTAATGCTTCATTGCAAGGACTTGGATGTGTAATGATGCAATATGATAAAGTAGTGGTATATGCTTCAAATAAATTAAAAGCTCATGAAAAAAATTTATTCCACCAATGATTTGAAATTAGTAGCCGTGGTTTTTGCACTTAAAATTTGGAGGTATTATTTATGTGGAGTTAGGTATGAAATTTTCACATATCATAAAAGCCTTAAAAATATATTTAATCAGAAAGAAGCTTAATCTAAGGAGAAGACGATGAGTGGAACATATCAAGAATTATGACTTGGATATACAGTATTGTTCTGGAAAGATAAATGTAATTGCAGATGTATTAAGTAGAAAGACTTTTGGATGTACAAATTGGTTGATTATCCAGCAGAGGAACATAATCAAAGATATGGGAAAACTGAAAATTTCAATGGTGAACCCAAAAGATACAAAAATTTATATTATTAAATCAGCTGGTGATTCAGTCTACATTAAAATATAGAATATGTACTTTTTTATCCCAAGATACAAATTTTCAAGAAATTATAAAGTTCAGGAAGGGCAATTGAAAAAATTTTTAGTCAATGATTAAAAATTATTGAAATATGAAGGTCAAATATGTGTTCCAAATGTTGATAATTTAAGGGAATAAATATTGCACAAAGCTCACCTCTCAGGTTATACAATTCATCCAGGCTGTAATAAATGTATCACAAAATTATATAATTATTTTGAAGGCCGGGATTAAAAAAAGTGTTGCAGAACCTATAGCAAAACATATTCAATATCAAATGATTAGAGCTGAAAAACAAAAGCGTCAGGTGGTCAATTGTAACCTTTACCAATACCTGAGTGAAAATTTTGATAAAATCATAATGAATTTTATAATTGGATTACCAAAGTCAAAGCAGAGTTGGGATGCTATTTGGGTTGTTGTGGATCGATTAATAAAGTCTGCTCATTTTTTACCAATCAAACAAACAAATTCAATAAAAAATTAGCAAAGATATATGTTGACGAAATTATGAGATTGCATAAAGTTTCAAAATCTATAGTCTCTTATAGAGATGTTCGATTTACTTTTAGATTATGAAAAAAGATTCAGGAAGCCTTGGGTACCACATTGACTTTCAACACCACATTTCACCCTCATAAATATGAGCAATCAAAACAAACAAATCAGACATTGGAGGATTTACTTCGATCATGTGTTTTGGATTTTAGTGAATATAAGGAGATCCATCTACCTTTAATTGAATTTGCAAATGATAAAAATTTTCAAACCAGCATTGGAATGGCATCGTATGAAGCTCTTTATGAAAAAAATGCAAAACACCTTTGTGTTGGTATGAAAAAAGTAAAAGGAAAATAATGGAAACTGAATTGGTAGATGATGCTACTAACAAGATCATATTAATCATAGACGGCCTAAAGGCATTGCAGGATGAGCAGTGAAAATATTATAATGCAAAGTCAAGATCAATTTAATTTAAAATTGGGGAATTTATTTTTATTAAAGTTAATCCAATAAAATATGTGCAACGTTTTGGAAAGACAGGAAAATAAAGACCACAGTTTGTTGGTCCTTTTGAAATTATTAATAAGATTAGGAATATGGTTTATAGATTGGATCTGCCAATACATATGCAAGGAATTCACAATGTTTTTCATATATCTGTGCTTCGAAAATATATATCATATGAGTTAAAGAGACTCCTAGTAAAATCAATTGACTTGCAGCCTAATTTGAAATATGTTGAAGAACCTGAAAGAATATTGGAATATGATGTGAAAAACCTGATAATCAAGAGATACCCTTTGTAAGTATTTTATGGAAATATGGAACTGAAAAAGCTGCCACCTTGGAGAAAAAATTAGAAATGAGAGATCAATATTCATATTTATTCAACTAAGGAATATTGATTAATATTCATTTAAATTTCAAGGAATAAATTTTTATAAGGGAGATTGTAAGAATTGACTGGTACGGTTCAGCCAAACCAGACCCATGCGTTGAAGCACGGACGAGCAGTTGAATCGCGGGCGAGCAGTTAAACCACGAGCAAGCAGCGGATGCAAGCGAGCAGGCTGATCGGACGATCAGGTGAGTAGACTACTACGATTTGAATTCGTAAGAGTTCAAAAACGACCGAATGCAAGTTTTCGTGAGTCCCTATGCAAGATAGATGGATTTCATGCACTCATGTGTAAACCACGAACGAAAGATATCGAGAAGATTGTGCCGAGATGAAGAAGAAGAAGAAGGAAGGTAAGTTTGCGCATTTGGTTCATTTTGGTGTAAATTCTTTCGTGATTTTTAACCTAAATAAAGAAAAATGTTTAGTTAAAAAGGAAAAGGAAGAAACTTGGGAAAGTAAAGAGAAAATTTGGGCTTGAAAATTTTCTTCATAAGGAAATGTAAGTGATTTCAATTTCTTCTTTTCTTTCTTTCTTTCCTGTTCAAATTTAAAGAAGGAAATCTAAATGATTTCAGTCCTCTAATTGAAGTAAAGAATGTTTTTTTATAAAAAGAATCAAATTGATGTAATCCTCGATCTACAGTTCAAGGAAACAAAATTTTCTTGCAAGGAAATAAAGATTTAGTGAGGTAATTTGATGGGGACATCAGATCGTGGAAGGTTTATCAGAGACGTGGCCGCCGATCTACGGCCACGATCGAGTCTTTGTATTTTTGAGTCATTTGTATTATTTTATTATTCATTCATTTTATTTATTGAGTGTTTTATGTTTTCCGTTTGTACCCCTTTAATGGGAAGCATCGTATATAAGCCCAAAGGGCAAGAGTGTCTTTTATTTCGTTGAGTCATTGTATCCGGCAATTTATAGCCCTTTCTTTCATCTTATTGATTAATGAATGATTGATTATGAAATATTCTTCTTGCATGAGTTCTTGTGAGAGCTTGAGTGTTTGATGGAGAGAGATCCCTAGAAGAGGGAGATTTGCGCACTACCCACCAACCTAGATAAGTCGGGTTCGTGGTTCAATCCTTTTCTGTCCCCTTGCCTCCCCCTCCATCCAAGCCGCCGGATCTCACCCTACCCGAGCCCCTTCTTCCTATTAATTTGAAATTCAAATTTTCTTTCCTAATTTAGCTCACCTATTTTAGGAAAGTGCTTAATTTCAATCAATTTGAATTTTAAATTCAAATTGGATTTATTACCTCACTTTCCAAATTCCAAATTCCAAATCTAGAGGCATTAATTCATTACATTAATTGCTCCTAGATCCATTAATGCCGCCGGCCCCCTCCCCTTTGGCTTAGATTAGGAAATCTTTCCTAATCACCTACCCCTCTTTTCTTTAGAAATATTTCCAAGACTATAACAGCCGAAATTTTCAAAGAGGCCAAGCATTAAATACTTCCCTAAAATCTGGCATTGGAACTAGGAAACAATTCCACCTCCACCTCCTTATCCCGCCGGCCCCTTCTCCTTATTGCTGGGCTTTTGAAAACTCTCCACAAGTGCAGCAAATCACTTTGGAAAGACTGTCCAATCCTCTCTGCTGCTGGCCGAAATTTCTCAAGCCTTTGTCTTGGATTTTCTCTCCAGATTCCACCCCCATTATTCGTAAAACCTGAAACTTATTTCAGGTTTTGATTTGGGCGCTTTCCTCTACAAGATTGTACGAGAAAACTTCTTTCTCTTCAACTATTTTCACGAGCATCTTCAAGTGTGAGGAGTTTTAATCACCGAGTACTCATGAATGGCGGATCCGGAAACTGATTACAGCATAACTTGGGACGAAGACGGCTTCGTAGACATCCTACAATCTACTTTCTTCGATGTGAATCCAAGAGTTGATCGCACAGTCGAGGATTACTTGGAGCGCACGTTGATCTATTTGGTAGAGGCTATCGACGAACACTTTGAAGGCATCGAGTGGAGGATCTCCACCTCTCCCTAACAAAGGTTTCTCTTTTCCCTTGCATCTTATTCCTTTTAGTCTAAACTCTCAATGGTTTGATTGCAGTCACGACGGACTCTTACGCATTGCTCTTGCTTAAGCTTAGTAATCGTAAAATTTGAGTGCACCTCAATGCATCCTAATTCTCATTGTTAGATTAGGGATTAGTTTGAAAACTACTACGACTCATCGTGTTGATTTTCTATTTATTTTGGAAGCTTCAAAATTCTTATCATTTGATTTCAAACCTAAGCGGATAACCACTAATTGCTTTATTTCGTTGTTTGAATTTGCTAGTAGATTTATTCTAGAATTATTCTGATCATAAGTTGTGCAAAATCTAAGTGAATTAAACATTGCATACGTAGTCCTGCATCATCTGGTATCAAAGCATGATATGCTCTTGCATGTTTTAGGATTCCTGGTAGTTTTTCTTTTATGCATTTATTTTGCATTGGTTTCATCTAGTAAGCTACTCGATTTATCCCTAGGGTGCTACCAAATCATCAAATTTCATTTTACATGCATAAAACATCTTAGTTCACCCTTACAACTCATTTTAAGTGTGCTGTCCAGAAAAATTCTACAGCTTTTAGCAAGCTTTAGGGCCACTTTTCAAGTGTTTATTTGTTGTCCTTAGCTTCGCAAACCTTACTACTTGCTATGGTGACTTAGTACTTAAGTGTAGTTTGCTGTCCCTGAAATTCCTACACTATCTAGGGTCATTTTAGGGTGTCTTTTCCTGTTTTGGTGTGCTGTCCACTTCCTAGAAACCCTCCCTTATAACCTTTAGTGTTTAGGTATGGACCCGGAACAACTAGGAAGGACCTTAGACCTCTTGGTGGGTCAAATGAACACCATAAGTCAGCAGTTGAAGGAAAATCAAGCGGATTTAGCTAAGCTTCGTAGGAACACCACTGAGAGATTTGACACTTTGGAGCGAGCTAGGGAGAACCCGACTCCTTACACCCCATCTAGACCTCCTTCTATGTATGGGGATGAAACCTACTAGGATGAGAGGCAACATCGTGCCAATCATCGAGCTCACTACCATGGACATGACCCAGGCCATGATCCAGATTTAGATGAGAGGCATCACCGGGCCAATCATCGAGCACCTTACCACGGACATGATCATGATGCACCACTTATGAAGAACATTAAAGTTGATGCTCCTACCTTTGATGGCACACTCAATCCCCAGCTCTTCCTGGACTGGATCAAAGGTATGGACAGCTTCTTTAAGTGGTATGACATTTCTGAGACTAGGAAAGTCAGCTTTGCGAAGACTAAACTCACGGGTAGGGCGAGTCAGTTTTGGGCCAATTTAGAGAGGCTTAAGGAAGCTAGGAATGAGTACACCATAGTTGATTGGCTGTCCATGAAGCGGGAACTCAAGCAGAAGTACATACCTCAATCATACTTACCCCGCCTATTGGACAAGTGGAATAGGCTGACTCAAGGCAATAAACCAGTGAAGGAGTACATCGCCACTTTCGATGACTACTTGATTCGCTGCAAACGGGAGACCTCTACCCCCCCCCCCCTGCGCAGATCCTATCTATGTTTCATACCGGGTTGCGAGAGGATCTTCGCAATGAGTTGTTTGCCCGGAACGTCACTATACTGGAGAATGCCTACAGCCTGGTGTTGGATTTAGAGGAGTCCCGTTCACAGCACCCGAGTCGTTCACATGATTATAGACCCTCCTTTAGATCTACTGGTAGTTCCACCCCAAACACCTTTGCTACCCGTCCCACTCCTGGGAGCACGACCCGACCTTCCACGGGTCCACCTACACCTAGTCTGATTTTCGTAGCAAACCTCCCCCACCGGATACCCTCGGTCCAGTCTCGGGACCAAGTGCTTTCGATGCCAGGGGTATGGGCATATCGCTTCTCAGTGCTCCAGTCCTTTTAAGGTTTCGATCATCGAGGAGTTATTGAGGACGATCTCGAGCCCGAGGTTGAACAGATCCACCAAGTCGAGGAAGAAGGCGACACTGCAGTCCTCCATTGCCTTCAGAAGTTGGATACCTCTCCCATCTGTGTGGTGAGATGTGCACTATCCCACCCGACACCCACTGATGACTGGCGTAGGACCTCAATTTTCCATACCTACACTAAAATCAAAGACAAGAACTGCAAAGTCATAGTGGATAGTGGTAGTTGCATAAATGTTGTTTCCTCCAACATGGTATTCCAGTTAGGTCTGTCTGCCGTTCCTCACCCCAACCCGTATAAGGTATCGTGGGTCAACTCCAATGCCTTGGAGGTGAAGGAACGGAGCCACGTGCCCATCTCCTTTGCCACTTATAAGGAGAATGTCTGTTGCGATGTGTTGACTATGAATGTTGGACAAATCTTGCTAGGTTGTCCCTGGATCTACGATAACAATGTCCACAATTATGGGCGTTCAAACACCTGCGTGTTTGAACATGCTGGCAAAAAGATTAAACTTTTGCCATCGCAGCCCCGGGTTACGGATGCCACGAAATCCAACCCAATCAAATCTAAGAAAGGCGTGAACCTTGTCACCGACAAGGTCCTGACTGCTGAGATTGCTCAAGGCGCCCCTCTGTTTGCCTTAGTAGGCCGTGAGATTCCCACCGAATCTGACGAGCCCATTCCTCAGGAGGTGCAGCCTATTTTAGGACAGTATGCTGATGTCTTCCCCGATGATCTTCCAGATCAATTACCCCCACTTAGAGACATTCAGCATACTATAGACTTCGTCCCTGGAGCCTCCCTCCCAAACCTGCCCCACTATCGCATGAACCCCACGGAACATGCTGAGCTTAAGAAGCAAGTCGACGAGTTACTACAGCGAGGCTTCATTAAGGAGGGTCTTAGTCCCTGCGCGGTGCCGGCCCTTCTCACTCCGAAGAAGAACGGATCTTAGAGAATGTGTGTTGATAGACGTGCTATCAACAAGATCACCGTCAAATATTGATTCCCTATTTCGAGGCTCGATATGATGACGGATGTCACGCCATTCTCCAAAATTGATCTTAAGAGTGGGTACCACCAAATCCGGATCCGACCCGATGATGAGTGGAAAACTGCCTTCAAGACCAAGGACGGTCTCTATGAGTGGTTAGTCATGCCTTTTGGGATCAGTAATGCCCCTAGCACTTTTATGCGAATCATGACTCAAGTGTTGCGTCCTTTTATTGGAAAGTTTGTCGTCGTCTACTTTGACGATATTCTTATTTACAGTCATTCCATTAGTAAGCACTTAAACCACTTAAGGCAAGTTTGTGAGGTCTTAAGGAAGGAGCAATTATATGCCAATCCCAAGAAATGCACCTTCCTTGTAGATCGCATCATTTTCCTGGGCTTCAATGTTTCAGCCCAAGGGGTTTCCGCAGACCCCGAGAAGGTGAGGGCCATTGTAGAGTGTCCTATCCCTCAGACTATCCGGGAAGTCCGCAGCTTCCACGGATTAGCCACCTTCTATAGGAGATTCATACGAAACTTCAGCACAATTGTTTCTCCTATCACTGACTGCCTGAAGAAGGGTGATTTCCACTGGACCCCGGCTGCCACCCAAGCTTTTGATGAGATCAAATAAAAGATGGTGGAAGCCCCAGTGATGCGACTTCCTGATTTCTCCAAAGTCTTCGAAGTGACTTGCGATGCTTCGGGGGTCAAAATTGGAGTCCTCTACAAGGAAGGTCAACCAGTAGCTTACTTCAGTGAGAAGTTGAATGATATTCGGCAACGTTATTCCACGTATGACAAAGAGTTCTATGCCGTGATCCAGTCTCTTCGCTATTGGCGACACTACTTGCTCCCGCAAGAGTTCGTCATTTTCTCGGATCACGAAGCTCTGCGTTATATCAACCTACCAAAAGAAGTTGAATGCGCGCCATGGTCGATGGGTTGAGTTCCTTCAGGAATACACGTACACCCTTAGACATAAGGCGGGAATTGAAAATAAAGCTGTCGATGCTCTCAGTCGTCGTATGATGACCTGATTTAACCAAATAAAGAGGGATTATTTGGAATGCCCCGACTTCAAGGAGACCTACACTCTCTTGTCCACAGGCAGCATGCGCCTTGTGGACGATTTCCTATTGGAGGATGGTCATCTTTTCAAAGCCAGAGGCTTTGCATTCCGAGCACCTCCCTTAGGGAATTTCTGGTCTGGGAACTCCACGCTGGAGGCCTCACTGTGCACTTCAGACAGGACAAGACTATCGAAGCCGTGGAGTATCGTTTCTTTTGGCACAGCCTGAAGAGAGATGTTGGTCGGCTGGTCAGTCGGTGTCACACCTGCCAACTGGCCAAACAACGTAAGCAGAACACTGGTCTTTACACTCCCCTATCTATCCCTAGTTGTCCGTGGCAGGATGTTAGTATGGATTTTATCTTAGGCCTGTCTAAGACACTCCCCGTATGCATGATGCCATTTGTGTGGTAGTTGGCCAGTTTTCCAAAATGACACATTTCATTCCATGTTCTAAAACATCCGATGACTCTCACATTGCGAAGTTATACTTCAATGAGGTCGTCCGTTTACATGGTTTACCCAAAACCATGTATCGGATAGGGATGTGAAATTCACTAGCTATTTTTGGAAAACCCTGTGGATGAAAATGGACATCAAACTTCAATTTTCCACTGCCTTACACCCACAGACGGATGGTCAGACCGAGGTAGTTAATAGGAGCTTGGGTAATTTGTTGCGGTCCCTGGTTGGTGAGCACATTAGAGATTGGGATTCCATTCTTCCTACTACTGAGTTTGCTTATAATAATTCCATTAACCGAATCACGGGTCTAAGTCCTTCTGAAATTATATACGGGTTCAAACCTAGATAGTCGTTAGATCTGATACCCATGAGTTCCAGGTATAGGATTTCTGAGTCTGCATCAGCATTTGCATCTTATTTGCATGAACTTCAAAATGATATTGCACAACAAATTGAAAAGAATAATCATGAATATAAATTACATGCAAATTTAAAACGACAATTTAAAACTTTTGAGGTTGGTGACTCTGTGATGATACGGATTCGTTCGGAATGGTTCCCTCCAGGAACAGTTAAGAAATTGCATGCAAAGAGAGCGAGACCTTTCAAAATACTTAAGAAAATTAACGACAATGCCTACGTAGTAGATCTTCCTGCAGAGTTCAATATAAATCCCTTTTTTAACATAAAAGACTTAGTGTCATATAAAGGTCCTGATTTTAACCCACCAAATCCTCTATCAAAGCAGCCTTGTGTGAACACACCTTGTGAGATCCCGAACCTACCTCCACTACCACATATTCCCAAATTTCCCATGGCAGAGCAAGTGTAGGTAGTCTTAAGTGATGAGATTATATCCACAAGAGAAGGAGGACGAAGGAGGTATTTGATAAGGTGGAAAGGAAGGCCCGAGTCAAAGGATCCATGGCTAGATCGAGAGGAGTTGCAGCAGATTGACCCGGACGCACTAAAGATACTTACTCGACAGAGTTGAGTTTTCTCCCACCCCGGGAGAATGAAGGGGACATCAGATCGTGGAAGGTTCATCAGAGACGTGACCGCTGATCTACGGCCACGATCGAGTCTTTGTATTTTTAAGTCATTTGTATTATTTCATTATTCATGCATTTTATTTATTGAGTGTTTTATGTTTTCCGTTTATACCCCTTTAATGGGAAGCGCATATGTAAGCCCAAAGGGCAAATGACTTTTATTTCGTTGAGTCATTGTACCCGGCTATTTATAGACCTTTCTTTCATCTTATTGATTAATGAATGAATGATTATGAAATATTCTTCTTACATGAGTTCTTGTGAGAGCTTGAGTGTTTGATGGAGAGAGATCCCTAGGAGAGGGAGATTTGCGCACTACCCACCAACCTCAATAAGCCGGGTTTGTGGTTCAATCCTTTTCTTTCTCCCCTTGCCTCCCACTCCATCCAAGCCGCCGGATCTCACCCCACCCAAGCCCCTTCTTCACTTTCCAAGTCCACGGCCAACTCCATCACCCGCTGGCCACCCCCCCCCCCATCCAACCCGCCCCCCCCCCCCCCCATCCAACCCGTGAGCCTTCACCCCTTCCCCTTTGTCATCCTCATTTCCTAATTTGGTTGGGATGAATTTTGGATGAGTTTGAATTCAAATCCAATTAATTTGAAATTCAAATTTTCTTTCCTAATTTAGCTCACCTATTTTAGGAAAGTGCTTAATTTCAATCAATTTGAATTTTAAATTCAAATTGGATTTATTACCTCACTTTCCTAATTCCAAACTCCAAATCTAGAAGCATTAATTCATTACAATAATTGCTCCTTGGTCCATTAATGCCACGGGCCCCCTCCCCTTTGGCTTAGATTAGGAAATCTTTCCTAATCACATACCCCTCTTTTCTTTAGAAATATTTCCAAGACTATAACAGCCAAAATTTTCAAAGGGGCCAAGCATTAAATACTTCCCTAAAATCTGGCATTGGAACTAGGAAACAATTCCCCCTCCACCTCCTTATCCCGTCGACCCCTTCTCCCGCCGACCCCTTCTCCTTATTGCTGGGCTTTTGAAAACTCTCCACAAGTGCAGCAAATCACTTTGGAAAGACTGTCCAATCCTCTCTGCTGCTGGCCGAAACCTTTCAAGCCTTTGTCTTGGATTTTCTTTCCAGATTCCACCCCCATTATTCGTAAAACCTGAAACTTATTTCAGGTTTTGATTTGGGCTCTTTCCTCTACAAGATTATACGAGAAAACTTCTTTCTCTTCAACTATTTTCAAGAACATCTTCAAGTGTGAGGAGTTTTAATCATCGAGTACCCATGACTGGCGGATCCGGAAACTGATTACAGCATAACTTGGGACAAAGACGGCTTCGTAGGCATCCTACAATCTACTTTCTTCGACATGAATCCAAGAGTTGATCTCACCGTCGAGGATTACTTGGAGCGCACGTTGATCTATTTGGTAGAGGCTATCGACGAACACTTCGAAGGCATCGAGTGGAGGATCTCCACCTCTCCCTAACGAAGGTTTCTCTTTTCTCTTGCATCTTATTCCTTTTAGTCTAAACTCTCATTAGTTTGATTGCAGTCACGACGAACTCTTCCGCATTGCTTTTGCTTAAACTTAGTAATCGTAGGATTTGAGTGCACCTCAATGCATCCTAATTCTCATTGTTAGATTAAGGATTAGTTTGAGAACTACTACGACTCATCGTGTTGATTTTCTATTTATTTTGGAAGCTTCAAAATTCTTATCATGTGATTTCAAACCTAAGCGGATAACCACTAATTGCTTTATTTCGTTGTTTGAATTTGCTAGTAGATTTATTCTAGAATTATTCTGATCATAAGTTATGCAAAATCTAAGTGAATTAAACATTGCATACGTAGTCCTGCATCATAATTATTTTGATTTTAAAAAAATTAATTTTATATTATGTGAGAAAATAAAGGCAGACTGTGTAATAGAAATTGTGGAGGATTTAGTGTCATTCAATATTACGTAATGTTGTTTAATTAGTTAAAAGTCCTCTTTGGAAATGGTTGAAGCAATTTGTGTTACTAAAGAGATGTAACAAAATGTAATGTTAGTTTTGATGATATTTGCGGCATCCAAATTAGATTTTAGTGTTATTTTGAACAACGAAATATTTTAATAATTGAGTTGAGACGAGTATTAGATTACTATATCAAGCTTGAGATTTGGAAGAAAATTGAACCACTAAAGTAATCAAGTAGGTAAATACAATTATTTTTATAGCAATAATAATTTCTTTTTAATTCATTGCAATTATCACATGTAGTATCATAAATGATAATTGAATGTTTAATGCATATAATTAAGCATATGAAAAAAATCAAAGTGGATAATTATAGGAATCACATTGCAACTACATTCTTTATTTTTCTTTTCAGTTTGAGTTACTAAATTATGTCTATTTAATTATTTATTTATTTTTGTAGAAAGTTTGTTATGTTCAAAATGATGAAAGTTTAACACTCATAAATGAAAGTATAAATAATGCTTAGCACTCATAACTTACATTATATAAAAGAAAGTATAAAAAAAGGAAATTGTACGTGCATGCAAATATAGAAGTTCGACTCCTTATGGGGTTGGCTAGGGATGCAATGTACCCGTGCAAGTAAATAAATGAGACAGGAAAAGAAATATATTATTTGGAAAGGCTATTTATAAGAATTTACAGCATATAAGATGCTTTGTATATATTAACTGAATAAGTGATGAAAAGGAATATGCATGCTTTATTTTATATGATTAACTATCATATTATGTATTGTGACTATCCACTGAGTTTATCATATAAATTGAAAATATTAAACTAAATTTTTAGGTAAAACTTATAAGTAAAAATAGCTGAAAGAGATGAATATGTCTACAGAAAAAGGCGATTGAAAGAAAACAGGTAAAAATTTTAATTATTTGATTTAGGTTATGCTTAATATGTAATTGTTTTAGCGAATCTTCAATTTTGTGGGATGTTAGTTTTTTTTCATTAATGTGTAATTAAAGAAATGTATTAACAATCCAATCATCCATTCCCGCCTCGTTAATTCGAGTCTTTGGGCCAGGCTGTGACATATCAACTTTTCTATGTCACTTTCTTTCACCCTGACTTGATGATATCCAGACTTTAGGTCAATCCATGAGAAGCTCTTGCTAGTTGATCAAATAAATCATTTGTCATTGGCAGAGGATATTTGTTTTTAATAGTTGATAATCAATACAAAGACCATTAAGTCATCCTTCTTAACAAACAACACGAGAGCACTATAAGGAGATGTACCAGGACTTATGAAACCCTTCTCAATTAACTCCAATAACTAACTTTTCAATTTATACAATCCTTAGTGGTCATTCTATATGGTGTTTTACAATTTCAGGCTGAACATCAACTACAAACTCTATATCCCTCTCTAGAGGTAAACTAACTAACTATTCTAGAAAAACATCCGCAAACTCATTTACTACAGGAATAACCTTAATATCACCCTTTACCACCTTACTAACCTCCAATTTATCCCAGAATTTCATCAGCATTCTGGTTAATGAGACTTCTCACGCGAAGTACAAACTGGTACTATGCATGATCCTCCAAGCTGTTGTGATTGTTGTTGCGGCTGTTGGTTCTAATAAATTTATGTTTCTTAAACTGACAATAACTATAAAAAATCCTCTTCTACATGCCTGTCCCCCATCACCATCTCCAAATCCCTCTTTAGCAATCCTGCACTATAAACCAATTCTGAAAAATCCTTAATGAGCAAAGGAATTAATGAGCAAAGGAATAAGAGGTTGTCACAGTTGATTCTTCAAACCTTTTAAAAACCTATAGCATTTCTCCACAAGAGAACTGATAAGCTGCGAAGCATATTTCGATAAAGATGTAAATTCTACCTCATATTAAAGTATAGTCTAAGATCCCTAAATCAAATTCACAAAACTCTCATGCATTGTCTATCTTGTAAATGGAGGAATATCAATCTTTGAGCAGCTGTTCAAACTCTTCCCAAGTGATCAGCTCTTCAAATTTACTATCAAATTTCTCCAAAATGTTGGCTTCTCCACCACCTCTCTGCTTCGCCTTCCAATACAAAAACTAGCTAAGAACACCCGTCTTTCACTGGGACATTTCACTCCATTTAAGATCTTTTCAATCTTGATCAATCAATCCTTAGAGACTTTGACATCCACTCCTCTCTTAAATAGAGGTATTTTTAGACTTTAAAATAGTTTTAGATTCTTCTCTATCTCCATACTCAAAAGGAATACTGGTACTATTGCAAGGAACTATAAGTTCCACAGACAACTACTGGGGGTGGGGTATAGCTACTGCAGTAGGTAATTGACCCAACAAATTTCATTTTCTCTATCATTTGCATCATCATCTGCATATGCATCATTGTCCCTGATATCAGTGATGTAGGATCAGGCACCACAAGCACATTATCTGCCCTAAGTGCACTACCCTCGACTGGCATAATATCCTCAGGACTTTCAGGTATTCGACCTAGCTATGCCGACCAACTATTTGTTCCCTTGGGAACTCTCTTAACCATAACTCTTAGTATAATAAGAAGATCATTACAAGTTAGTTCTTAATTATATCTCAAACATGCACTCAACATAAAAGATCATTTACAGGTACAAGGTGCTACTAGGGCTTAAGTTAGACGCCTAGATTTCACCTAGAACATGGAACTCGCCTAGTAATTAGATTCCATCTTAGATAAACTAACACCACCTATGATCTGTATAAAATTAAATTAAATTAAATCATTTCACCCTAAACATTAGATCTGATCATGCTTCCGCACTAATTTACCCAACCTTTAAACTTGGCTCTGATACCACTTTCGATCACGCCCCACAATGACCCCTTAATAGTCAGTGCGAAAGCAACAGAGAAGAGGAAAATATAAATAGGTAACTATTTACAGACTACTGACCTTCATCCATAATTTTTTTACATTGACAATAGCGAATGCAAAAAAAAATTAAACCTTTCACTACTCAGGCTCATTCTTATACTTGTCCTTCACTATAAAAATAGCCAAAATAATATGTATGACATAAAGCTTCATGCAGGAATTATGCTCCCCTAGAACAAACATACAATCCTGTTACAAAATGTCAATATTAAAATTTTAGGCCAGTTGTAATTAAATATAATATGTAAATCCTATATTGGAATATAGAATCATACATATATATTTTAGCTCTTGTCAAACATTTCCTTTTTAGACTTAGAAAATGTCATATTTAGATGTTTAAGTCTAAGTCTATAGCTCATAAGCTCCTAAGGTTGCACTATCTATATAGCCCGTAGGCTTCATATCATAACTCGTAGACTTTATCATACCAAGGTCGCACTGCTCATCGGGGTTGCACTGCCCCCACCTGCCAATTACCTGACATGACATTTTCTCAAGCTTATCTCATTTTTGCATTTTTCTTAACATGCTGTACTTAACTATATATAATTATAGATTTGCATGTGAGCCATTATAACTGAAATATTTTTCTGGTATATATGCAGATCTAACTATAAGAATTACTTATCACAAGGTACAATAAAAGAGACTTGCACATAACCACATAATATATGGCGAGTTACATATGACATGGCTACATAAATCACAATTTTAAGCTAATTACAAATGTGTAATGCAAAAACCAAAATTACACATAATAATTAAAATTACATGTATACGACTATACACAATAAGAGTAGCTAGCCTACTATATTAATAAAATTGCATATCTTATCTCCTCAATGCACTACTTCTGAAATTTGAACACCTCGAACTCGTTTACGTGTAGACGTCACCTATAATAATCCAAATCCTTTAATTCGCCAACTCAATATAGTTTCTTTAAGAATCTGATGCTTACAACTTAATTTTAAAATGAATTTTACCTTAATATTTCCTATCCTCATACGCCATTTCAATCTTCAACATCCTCTCATCAAATACTGCTCAAATCCTAAATGATGAATGGATATTTTAAAAGAAATTTTTTTCGCAAACAGATATATAACAAAATACTATATTTTGTTACCTTTTTCTATTTTTTTTTTCTCTTTTTTCACATTTCCCTCTCTTTCTTCTTTCTCCTTCTTTTTCCTTCTTTTTTCCTTATTCCTTTCTCCCGCAGTTTCTCCTTCTCCAGCTGATTTTCCCTCTTCCAGCATTCAGCCCGCTCTCCAATTACTGTTCCAGCTCGCAGAAATTAAGTTCTAAGTCACGGGACTTAAATGGAAGTTCACCCTTATGTATTTGTTATTAATTATTTAATATTCCTCCACTATTCCCATTATCCAATTTGCTTCTTTCAGATTTTCCATTACAGCCTTTCACAACATCCCACCGTTGCATGAATATATTAGTGGAATTTAGGTTATGCTACAGCGCATTAATTCAAAGTATAGCAGAATTAAATTTCTTAACTTAGGAATTTGATTAAAAATGCATTTTAATTTCTATAGCGTTATACAAGCAGAATGTCTTTTATGCATAATATAATTAAATGATCAGTACAATTTGTAGAATCTTATAAAACTAATATTTTGATGTTTTAAGATGTGCGAAAAATGGGATATATTATTTTGGATAAATTTTGAACTTTCACCTTTTAACATTTTGGAATATTACAAATGGTCCCACAAACCTCCCTCGCCCGACAACGATCTCGCCGACCCAACTAAAGTACTTCTGACCTCGGTTGCCCATCGACTACGGTTCTCAGACCCTCGGTCATGCAACTACAGTCCTGCCGACCAAACAAACAGGCCAATGATATCTTAAAAATAGCTCTCATACTATTGGATTCTTCCCACTCCAACCATGTAACATGCTCCATATGATGTATATTTGCTACAATGTACCAATGGCTTCCGTTGAAGGACATCATTTATAATCAAAGACAAACATTTGTAGAATCATTTCAACTCATCCCTGTGATTTTTTCCCCTTATCTGGGTTTTCCATGTAAAAATTCTAGTCTCTTATGATCCTTACACTTCTTCTATTTGCATGTGTTGGATCTTTGCATGTGTTGGATCTTCATATGAAATTAGGAATTTCAACCCTATATCTCTCTACCACCATGAATGTTTTGACATGCAACAATTACCTAAATCAGATAAATAACAATGAAGACAACAAAAAAATTAGAATATCATTTAGTTTGGCAAGATAGAGATTCTAAACAAATCAATTGAGATGTTTAGGACTTCATTTGATAATATTGTGTGTTGTACTGTTGTAGAAAATTTCATCACCAGTTTTTACCAAGATGAACAAGTTCGCCAACAAATGTGTCTCCCATGAAAAGCCATGGATGAGGTACAAGTGTAGAATAGCATATTCCTATGAATGTTTTATAGCAAATCAAAATCATGCTACACCTAGTTGCCAAAACGCACTCCAAAGCTAAGCATCAGTATTTGAATCTCTTGCTACATTAAAATACACATTGAGTATGGGCAATTAAGATATGTTTGGCTCATAAGACAATGCATGCCCTCATAAATACACCTGCAACTGCATGTGACATGAATTTCTGTGCGACCACCACAAGTGGCTTGTGATATTCTAAAGTTGCCAATTTAGATAATGCAAGATAATCCGCATCAAATATTGTGAACTAATGCTTGGTAAAATTAAGAATTCTAAGACTGTTTAAGACTCAGCAAACACATCTACATGTCAGATCTCTAGGCAAATTAATCAATATCAAATATAATTGATTATGTTCATAATGGAAATACTTTTTTTTGTTCATAAAGGTAGTACATACAATAAAAGTTGCATAAAAGATATGATCTTGAATGGATATGATTTTGAATGGCTAATTGTGAATTGGGTAATAATACTACAACAACAACAACATCAAACCTTTAACCCACTATGTGGGGTCGGCTACATAAATCTTTTTTCTCCATTGTGTTCGGTTAAGAGTCAAATTCCCATTTAGATCAAATAAAGAAATGTCATTTCTAATATTTTCTAACCAAGTCCTTTTAGGTCTATCTCTATCTTTCTTAACATAGGTTAAATCTAATACATCTACTCTCCTAACCGAGTCCTCGGAAAGCCGCCGTTTTATGTGACCAAACAAAATTGGGCAATAATATGCATGAAAATTCAAATCCATAGTTATATTTTAAATACCTTAATTGCCTAGAATATTGCCCGCTAATAGTTGTACTAGGGTCGCCAATTGTGAGCATAAGTATTCGGGAAAGGGAGTCTATGGCAACAACTGCCTAATGAAAAATTCAAATTATAACCTCTCTAGTTGTATAGCATACATTGCCTCATCGATTCATGCCATAATTATTTGATAAGTTTTAAGGTGGCTATCGACTACATAAAACAATGCTCCACTTTTCAAAGTTAGATAGGCTTTAAAAAAATGAGTGTGGAAAAGCCATTGGACCTGATGATATTCCAATAGAGGTGTGAAAATACAATTGACTTTAGTGACCTTAGCACCCTAAATGAAAATAGTGATTTTTATTTTTACCGACGTATTAGTAAAACCGAAGTTAGAGAGGCTTAAAGAAATGAAGAGTGGAAAAGCTGTTGGACCTTATGATATTCCAATAGAGGTGTGAAAATGCTTAAAAGATGAAGGAATTACTCGACTTACTAAACTTTTTAATATTTTTTTAAGACTCAAAAAAATTCAGATAAGTAGAGAATGAATGTGTTGATTCCTATTTTTAAGAATAAGGATGATGCATAAGATTGTGCAAATTATAGAGGAATTAAGTTAATGTGTCATGCTTTAAAACTATAATAGAGAGTTATGGAGCATAGGTTAAGATGTGATACTAATGTTTCTCAAAATAAATTTGGATTCATGTCGGGTAGATCTACTATAGAAGTTATATATTTATTGAGAGATTTAATCGAGAAGTATAGAGAAAATAAGGAGGATCTACATGTGATATTTATTGATTTAGAAAAAGCATATAATAAAGTTCCAAGAGAAGTGCTATGAAGAGTTCTAGAAGAGAAAAATGTTAATAATGTTTATATACAAGTCATTAAGGATATGTAGCATAAGTATTACTTGTGTTCAAAAGCAAGGTGGCTTTTGACCAATATTTTCTTTTTCATTTTGATTACATCAAGGATTAGAGTCTTAAACAGTTAAACCCATATCTTTTTGCTTTAGTAATGGATATTCTTACAAGACATTTACAAGAGGTTGTGCACTAATGTATACTTTTTGTTGATAATATCCTTCTTGTTGATAAAATATAAATAAAAATAAAAAATAAAAAATAAAAAAATCCTTCTTGTTGATAAGACTGGAGAGAAAGTTAAGGTAAACTTGAATTATGGAGGTCAACCTTAGAAATTAAAGGTTTTTGTTTGAGTAAATCTAAAATTGAATATATTGAGTGTAATTTTAGTAACAATAAATCTACTTAAAGGATTGTGACTTTGGGAAATCATGTCATTAATAAAGTATATGTTTTAGATATTTGGTTCTATTGTTCAAAGTAATGGTGAAATAGATGGAGATATTATTAGCGGAATTCAAGTTGGATGGTTGAAGTGGATGAATACATCGAGCTTGTTGTGAGATATAGAAAAGTCCCCCTCAAACTGAAGGGAAAATTCTATAAAATGGTGGTGGAACCTGTAATGCTTTATGGCTCAGAATGTTTGTCATTAAAAGAGAAGCATAATATTATGTTAAGTGTTGCAGAGATGAGGATGCTCAGGTGAATGAGTGGCATTACTCTTAGAGACAGGATACAAAACGAGCATAAATGTGAAAAAGTTGGAGTATCTCCAGTGGCAGATAAGATTAGATATAGTCACCTTAGATTGTTTGGCCACATTAAATGATGGCCTTCTGATGACCCAGTTAGGAGAGTAGATGTATCAGATTTGGCTTATGTTAAGAAAGGTAGAGGTACACCTAAAATGACTTGTTTAGAAAAAATATTAGAAATGACATTTTTATTAGATTTAAATGAAAATTTAACTATTAAAAGGCCGCAATGGAGAAAAATGATTCATCTAACCGACCACATATAGTGAGATAAATGCTTGATGTTGTTGTTGTTGTTGTTGTTGTTGTATGTTACCTCATTGACACTCTTAACCAAGACTATAAGGTGTACCACTCAAAGAAAGTCTTGCATTTATATAGTATATATAGTCTAGGTCTACCACTTGAGTAATTTTGGCATCACATCCTTTAAAGATACTGATAACTCTTTAAATTAAAATTTGTTTTCCAAAAATATAGTGAGGCAATTTAAACATTACAATATAACTGAAAATAAAATGTCTAAAGGCTATGTGGCCAGCCCAAATAGAAGCGATACATAGCTCAAGTTCAATTAATCTATCAGAATCTTGAGTCAAATTGAAATTTCCATCACAGGGTAACCAATCCAAAAAAACAAAGCAACTTGGTTCCGATTTTAAGAATGAATTTGGCACTATATGTTTCTGTAAGGAATTTGTATTGACTGGATGCATGATACTTGGATACTGGACAAGATTATCTCAAAATGGCCTACATTTATAAGCAATAAGGAGATTGACAATTATGGACTGAACTTCTTTATTTCGGATGGCAAATGGATCTTGGAACATCTACAAATGTTTTTTGATGAACAGCTGATTGAAATCATTTCAAAAATACCTATCTATTTGGATCAAGGGGCAGATAAAATTGAAATGATGTGGAAAGCTTCAGGACGTTCCATAGTAGCAATCTCGCAAGACTCAATTCATAAGGATGATGCTGATTGCAATTTCTGGAATGGTTGAAGAATGTTAAACTTAGGCCAAAGGTTGAGTTATTTTGGTGGAGACTACACAATGAGATAGTACCTAGCAACTCGTTCCTTTTTCATAGAAAATTACCTCTGTTTACAGGATGTCCGAGAGGTTGTGATAAAGAAGAAAATAATAAAAAGAAAATAATGATCATATTGCTGCAGTTTGTGGAAAATTAAAAAATGCAATATCATGACTTAATAGATGGGGATTTCAGGTTCCTCAATTCGAAAGCTTTGCTGAATGTTTAGAAGCATTGAAAGATATGTCAAACATAAATCCGGTCATTGTAAACATTTACTGCAATGTTGTTTTTTTGACATGGAAGAGCAGAAATTTATTAATTTATGAAAGAAGAGAAGATTCAGATATTCTCATTGCAGCTAACTCTATTTCTATGGCTGTTATATCTCCTTCAATCAACATCCATTCGGACAACTGGGATGTCAATCAGCGCAAGCTGTTTTCTTCTTGGCATCCTCCACCACCCGGACGGTTAAAGATCAATGTGGATGCATCCTTAAGCAGCAATTACATGGTTGGAACTGCTGGAGTTTGTAGAGATGATAAAGGTAGAATGTTACTTGCATTCGGTGCTCAACATTTGCATTGGGATATTGGCCAATTGGAACTACAAGCGGTATACATGTTAAAAGATTTCATACAAGATTGGATGGTGGAAGCTCAAGGAGACATTATTGAAGGAGATAACTTCAGCATCATCAAGAGTCTTCAACAAACTTTGAAAGTCCAAGAATAAAGATCTCTTTGAAGATGACTTAACAGAAATTCAGGCGACCATTTTTCATTTTCATTCAAAAGGTTTGTTGATTGGATAACATAATTGATGCCACACTTAAGTTTAATTAGCTTAGCAAATTAAGGCGTTCATGCACTAATTCTAATTCTCCACGTTTACACACCTGGAGATGTATGAACAAAAAATGTACAACTCTTAAAATGATACTGAAACCAAGTTATGAAAGACCCTAGAACTTTTGATTTTCTTGAAGGCAAGGAAGGCAAGGAAGTTGGATGTCTTCTTCATTCTACAATTTCAATAACTTTAGGAAACAATTTTGCAATCATGACTTTGCATACTATGTCCACAAGATATAATACAATGCTAGCCTCTATAATACAAGTATAAGGTTTCAAACATCAATCCCTCCCCAAACAATGTATTGATAGGAGATTCATGCATTAGATATGAATTTTTATATAATATAATATTATAGAACCCATGGAAAAATCATTGTAAATATAAAATACAACACCAATCACCAATTCAAGATCATGGATTTGATAGCACATTTTAATTGCACGCTGCTAAAAAAGCTCCACCAAAGCACTGCAAATCAAAACAATCTATAGTCCAAAGATCCCTGAGGTACCATTCCAGAAAGCAATATCAACTACAATGGCACTAGCTTAGTTCTAGATCTTTCACTGGCCCATCATTGAAAATGGCAGAAGGTTTATGATTTACCTCTCCCGTCTCTTTTTATGCCAATTCCCCAACAAACACAGCCTAAGCACTCGAAGGATTAAAGTAGTAGTAGTAACGAGACGTGCAACAAGCTGTTTGAAAATTCTTGAATTTGTTAAAATTGTACGTTTAACGTACTCTCCAATGTATGCTCTTATTCTATTGGGCAACTGCTAGGACAAAAGCCAAAATTATATTTATGTTTAACGGCTGAATCAAAGGAAAATATTTCTAAAGACAGCTTAAACAGCAAGATCAAAGTTAGAAACACTATCCATATGATTCACCTATATTAGATAGCAGAAAAATATTTCAGTTCAAAAAGAAGAATCTATCAGATATGGTTCAGCATAGCAAGACCAAACATTCACATGGGAATTTCTATGTAAAAAAAATGTATATATGCAGTTCGGAGACTTATGTGAGGAAGTCAACTAATGAATGAATTGCAAGCATGGAAGCTTGCACTTGTAGCATAATCCTTCGCAAAATTAAATAAATTTGCAGTATATTCATAGCTTAAGTAAATGACATGGGAATGCAGTGTTATATATTGCATTCAATCTACACAGTATAGCAAAGAGATTGAAAATAGCAACAGCAGAAAGAACCTACTTAAGGAAATCTGCTTCTATTAATATAATTCTAAAAAGATGACAAAAAAAAGATCAAGCAAGAAAAACTGTGTAACAATCATAGAAAGGTCAAAGAATTTGATAAAAAGCATATCTACAATAATTAATCATAATCTAGATGAAACACGTACTTCTTCCATTTCCTTTTTCTGCGAAGATTTGGGATCAGATCTCCATGCAATATACAGAAGACGCAGTCCAAAGAACAAATATAGTACTACATTAAAATGGATATAAGTATAAAAAACAGGTATAGTGAATAAAGCCATCAATAGCAACAATAAAGAAAAATCCCCATCGAATATTTCAATGTGATCATCAAATGAATGATGCAGGCTGAAAAAAGTTATGTGGATAACAGAATAAAACAAATGTTGAAGAAAATCAAACAAACTTATTAATCACTGGTTATAACAGCAGTATTCTAAAAAAACATTGTGGCAGAATGACTTGGAATCACACACGAAGAGATGATCAAGGAACCTCTTTAAAGTTAAAGTTTAAAAAAAACTGTATATAAAAATGAACAGAGATATCTTTTATCAAGTAATAACCACCACAATCCAGGTCTAATTTAGGTACTTCATAGTAAAGTATTATGAAGCTGAACCACTAGATAATTTAAAATATCATCAGGGTAAAATAAATCATTAATGTATCTTGATTTAAAGTGATTGGATTCATTTGAGAGCTGATTGGTTTATTGAAAAAGAACTGCAATATCATATACAGAGTGTAAAATTTTAGTTAATTCCTTTTTCACCCACTACTTCATTTTTATGTATTGTAAACTCGCCTAATTTTGGCCGAATTTCTTTTTAACCGACGACCACTGACTGCCATGTGCCACGAAGTGCCGCCGCCACCAACCATCACCGGCCTCCCATTGCGGCAGGCAACCAACATCATTTGATTTTATATTGAATTCATTTAAATTCAATCCAAACAAAATAATAATAATCTCCTACATTCCTTCTACACTCATCAAAACATTTCAAAAATATCAAATACACTTCATTCCTTTTACACTACATTCATTTTACTCTACATTATAATTAGCCCCTTATCTCAATATTTGTTACATAACAACTAAAAAATTCAAATCTCATGTCAAAGAAGAATGATGTTACCTAAAGCATGTATTATTAGAAATTCAGATGCCTCTCTCAACTTGATTGAAATGTAATTAGAATTTTATTTTCTAAAGTTATTTTTCAGAGATCTGATCCCTACCATCCATTTTGGAGGTCGTAGGAAATACTTCACTTAAGTCTTGGTATTACCTGTGTAATATGGTAGTTTAGAATCTACTACAAATAGAAATAATTGGACTCATTCAATCTATCAAAGCTAAATTATAATTCTTCTAGCTGCTTTAAATCAAGAATTAGCTTGTTTAATAAAGCAAAGAAATGCAATAAAAATCTGACATGGTATACCTACAGCAATGATCAGGGTGCCTCCATCATGACTTAGAAGTCATATGCCCAAATCATGAAAATAGCTTCTTTTTGTAATTCGAAGTTATGTTAGCATACATCAATTTCCAGACTTCGCATCAGCAAAAGCTTCATACATTGAATACACCCTCTATGCAGAAAAACTTGGGTTCATAAAAGAAAACTAACTTATCAAGCATAATTTTTGTTGATAAAACACGGATCAAAAAGTACCTTTAGAAAGCTAAATTTATGTGTAATTTGGCTTATTTGCATTATTCAATTCTCAATATGCTTAACTTGACTTGATTGATCCAACTAAAATTTCAAAGGGCCAAATGATGTTCAAGCACGAACCAATCAACCACCCTCAAATCCACTCACCTCAAAAGGTTAAAAAAAAAACTAGCAAAGTATTTCAGCAATCTTTTTAGATCCTACTCTTCATATCATTAGAATATCATTTCAAGACATGGAAGACTTTCTGATGGGGACATCAGAGCGTGGAAAGTCTATCAGAGACGTGGCCGTCGATCTACGGCTACGATTGAGTCGATGTATTTCTGAGTTGTATTATTTATTTTCTTAATTATTATGTCATGTTGTATTTGTTTTATTAGTGTTTCCATTTTTACCCCTTAAAGGAGGCCGTTTGTAAGCCCAGTGGGCATTGTCGACTTTTTAATTTCTTGAGTCTTTGTACGAGGCTATATATAGCCCTATTGTTCTCTTTTTGATGCGGACATCCAATCATGAAGATTTTCAAAGGAGGAGACGACGATCAACGGCCGAGATCATTCCACCTTATCTTAATTTGTTCTAGTAATTTTTATTTTTATTACGAATTTTTCCTTTTTACCTTTACTTAAGAGGGTCATCCTATGTAAGCCCTAGGGGCATATGTGTCTTGTTTTAGTTTCTTAGGCCTATATATAGAGGCCCTTCCTTGTGTAATGGAATGATGGATTATTAATAAAAAAAGAATTGGAGCCTTTGTCTAGATCTCTGTGTGAGTTTTGGAGAGAAAAAGTCCTATGGGAGGACAACCTTGTTTCCACCAGCCGCAGGATGAATCCGAGCTCATGAATTGAAGTTCCTCGGGGAGGAAAACATAGTACCCACCAGCCACAGGAAGAGTCCGGGCTCGTGGTTTGTATCATTTTTATTTTATTTTT
This sequence comes from Dendrobium catenatum, assembly GCF_001605985.2. Taxonomy (NCBI): domain Eukaryota; kingdom Viridiplantae; phylum Streptophyta; class Magnoliopsida; order Asparagales; family Orchidaceae; genus Dendrobium; species Dendrobium catenatum. The sequence continues at coordinate 200,775 of NW_021319641.1, forward strand.
TCTTTGTTCTCTGTCCTCTCATCTCTAGTCTCCATCATCCACCATCTGTTTTTGTTTTATTTCGTTTGATTTTGGTTAACTTTTCTTTGGATCAAATATCAACCCCTCAACCTCCATAGTCGGCCGACCACCTCACCCTTAGCCTCTTCCCTCCTCCACAAATTTTGAATTTTAAATTCAAAATAGCCTCTTTATTACCTTCCTAAATTATCTATTGTTAACTTGGAAAGTTCCTAATTTGAATTCAAAGATATTTGAATTTCAAATCCTTTCCGAATTAACAAATCTATTTTAGAATCCTTCCCCTAATTCCTCTAAATCTAAAATCAATTTCAGATTTAATATCAAATCTCATTTAATGCCTTGGGCCACATACATCGTATGTGGACATCTCTCCCCCTCCTTTGGCCGCCCCCCTTTTCCCTCACATATTAATTAATTTCCCTTAATTAATGCTCTCAATCAAATCTCTTTCCCTCTAAATTTTATTTTTTCCTAAATTAAGTTGTTCTAATTTTGGTAACTTTTCGAATTCAAATTCAACCGAATCAAATTTTTTCCTAAATCATTTAGCTTAATTTTGAAAAGCCTTTCTTCAATCAAGGATTAGGTAAATCATCAATTAATTGGGAATCAATTCAAATTCCACATTCATTAAACCTGGACATCCTATCCCCTTCTCTCTTTGGCTGACCACTTCCCTCCCTTTTCCAATTAATTTGAAAATTCCAAATTCACATGACCCCCCCTCCCTCCCTTTATTCTACATCAATTTGGTATCAGAGCATGGATATCAGTGGTGCAGACTCGACGGAGTCAAGCTCTTTTCCATCCCGGGAGAATAATGCGGACATCCAATCATGAAGATTTTCAAAGGAAGAGATGATGATCAACGGCCGAGATCATTCCACCTTATCTTAATTTATTATTTTTAATTTTTTTTTATTATGAATTTTCCCTTTTTACCCTTACTTAAGAGGGTCGTCCTATGTAATCCCTAGTGGCATATGTGTCTTGTTTTAGTTTCTTAGGCCTATATATAAAGGCCCTTGCTTGTGTAATCGAATGATGAATTATTAAGAAAAGAAATTTCATTTGCACTTGTGCTCTTTGGAGAGAACCTGGGTGAGACTCCTATGGGAGGGAATCGGAGTTTCCACCAGCCGCAGGATGGGTCCGGGCTTGTGGCTTGAAGTCCCTTGGAGAAGGGCAACATATTACCCATCAGTTGCAGGATGTGTCTGGGCTCACGATTGTATCTTTTTCCCTAAATCCTTTTCTCCTCCTACTTTGACCGCCGGCCAAAATCCCCCACTTGTCACTGGCCGGTTCTCCCACAAACCCTTCCAAAGCCACAAGCCTCCTCCAATTTATCCATATCAACCGCCGGCCATAAACCACTCCACCACCACCTCCTAGTCGGCCACCCCATCTCCTCTCATCCTCCTAGCCGCCGGCCACCCCATCCATTTTTTCCTCTTAATGATGATTTCAATCATCATTAATACCTACTAAAATTAGCCTATCTAATTTGGGGTAAGAATTAAATATATTTGAAATTCAAATTTGAATTTCAAATACTTTCCTAAAAATAACTAAGCTAAATTAGAAAAGTTCCTAAATTTAAGACTAATTTCATTTTAAATTAGATTTGATTTAATTACCCTTTTCCTAATTTAGAATCATGATTTAGGAAGTTTTAAATTCCCTCCCAATTCCCCTCTCCCCATTAATTACACCTATTATATCCTTCCTTAACTGCCGACCTCCCTCTCACATCTCATTAGATCCCAAATTAAATCCCCATTAGTTATTTCCTTATTTAGTATCTTGTTATTTGGAAAGAATTTGTATTCAAATTCAAAATAATTTGAATTCCAAAAGCTTTCTAATTAAACCAACTCTCATTTAGGAAACCCCTCAAATCTCTTAAATCTAAAATTAATTTCAGATTTAATTATCGCATCACATTTAATGCTATGGTCCACATACATTGTATGTGGACATTTCTCCTCCCTCCCCATATGGTCGACCCCATCTCTCTTATTTTAATTATTTCCTTTCTTATCAAGGAATCCAATTAGGGGAATAATTAATCACCTATTTATCCTTCCCTCCATCTTATTTGAATTTCAAATTCAATTCCCTTAATTAAGGGAAATCTGAAATTGAATTTCAGATATTTAATTTTTTATTACCCCCCCACCTCGTTCTACATCACTTTTCATGTTAATGATTGAATGATAAAAAATTTCCACATGTTTTGAGTTCTTATGAGAACTTGAGAGAGATCAGAGTGAGATCCCTAGGAGAGGGAGAATTGTGCATCACCGATCAACCGAGAAGAGTCGGGTTCGTGGTTTTAATTTCTATCTGATTCCCTTCCTCCTCCCACCACCACCGCCGGCCCAATTTCCCCTTTCCCCACCCCACGGTCCAAGATCCACCCGAGATCTAGAACCGCCGGCCCATCCCTCACCGCCCTCTTCCTCTTATACGTTAACACCACACCACCATCACAACCACCGACCCACCCCTCCACACCAAAGCCGCCGGCCCCCTTTGGGTTTCCCCCCTCTTCTCCTTATTTCCTAATATATATTGAATAAAATTAGGATTAATTTTAAATTCAAATTCAAGTGATTTGAAATTCAAAATCTTTCCTAAAATATGAAATCTACTTAGGAAAGTTTTAAACCTCATCCTCAAATCAATACTTGATTAAAGGAGGTTTAATTTCCCTTACCTAATTTAATATCCCTTTATTAATCAAGACATATTCACTTGCCATAACTCCACCTCCACCCCATTAAATCCGCCGACCCCTTATTGATTTCCAAGGGATTTATTTTCTAAATCTCCTAAACTTCTCTTGGAAACAATTCCTAATTTCAAACTCACCTCCTTTGGCCGAAATTTCCTAAGCCCACATAATTAATTTATTTCCAAAGAGGAATCTCCTATTGGAAATAAATTAAAGCCCTCTCTCATCCTTGCCGCCGCCCCCTCCTCTCTCCTCTTTTGGAATTGTTTTCAAATTTCAAAATCTCTCCATCATAAAATCTGAAATTAATTTCAAATTTTAAGCTCTTCTCTCTTCCAAGCCTAAACTTAATTCTTCCTCACATGAATCCACTCCCCTTGACTGACTGATGTAGGCAAAAGGGGGGTCAAATCATTTTGGGTTGTAATTTTGGTGAGCTGCTATGTCCTCTACTTAATTTAGTTCATTCACTTTAAAAGAAAGATCTGTCAACAGAAATAATGCATTTGGAACATCAAGGAAGCACTGTCATTCAATCAAAGTTTGCAATGTCGTCATCCTGATATTTTCCAACGTGTACCAAGGCATTCTCATCAAGAGATGAGATTTCTCAACCGGAGAAGAATTGATGTATGCAAAATAGGCCTTTTGGTGTTCCCCATACCAATTTTAATTCCCAAAAGATGCCTTTTCGGTTTCCCCTTTATGAGCCATTTAATGCTTCGAGTTTCCCACACTTTTGGGGCTGTTTTGATGCTTCAGTTTCTTCCCAAGCCGGCTGCCCCTTCGATCCCTGCTTGTTGCGGTTTTCAAGGGTATTCTATTGACTGATTTTGAGGTGCATTAAATATATGTATTAATTATCTTTTTTTACCTTTTCTTCCCTTATATAAGGGCTGTTTTGAGGCTGTTTTAGGAGCAGATTTTGATTAGAAAGTATTTGGAATGTAAAACCTGCGGGTTTTGATCTAGCTTGCGAGCTAGCCCCCTTTCTATTCTGATCTCTTTGACTTCGTCTCGGGCTTCCTATCTATTTCTTCTATCTACAAATTTCGACCACATTTGTATCTTTCTTCTCAAACTTTTAAAAATATTTAGTCATATTTGAAGGTTGCTGTCGTGTCGTGCTTAATTTGTGTATTTCCTTATTTCACAAGGATTTCCTAGTTTGTATGTAATTTGCGATCTCTTTTATCGCATCAATTTGGTATCAGAGCATAGGTTTTTGTCTTCCTAGGTTGTTTGTGTTTTTTTAAGTGTTTAAAAAAATGGAAAACCACAAAAACATTGAGCCAATTGTGGGAGAAAATCAGCCAGAAGATTTTGAAGGAAATATTCCAATAGACAGATGGATTCCGTCAGAAGGTAGTTCAACCGACCCGATTCAAAATGAGTTATACAAACTTCAGATGAAGACGTACATGTGTACTAAAAATTATGTGATAAAAAGAAATTTCTGCATGACCAATTCATACAAGAACGAGAGGTGATTTTGAAGAAATATGAGGACAAAATTCGAGAATTGGATGCGCCTCCTTCGTCTCGTCGAGATACATCTAAAAAAAACAACCACATCAGGAGATGAGCTATTTCAACCGGGGAAGAATCTAACATAGGCAAAGGGGGTCAAATCATTTTGGGTTGTAATTTTGGTGAGATGTTATGTCCTCTACTTAATTCAGCTCATTAATGTCTTTAGGAATACTTTTTCAACTCAAAAATAGGATTTATTATTGGTTCATTCCTCCCTCCCCTTGCAGCCCCTTCGATTTTCCCCTTGCCTGGCTCCTCCCATGGCTGGTTCTTCCCCCTTGTGGCTGCCTGTTCTGGTTCCCCTGGCTGTTGTTCCGGTTCCCCTGGCTGTTGTTCCGGTTCCCTTGGCTGTTGTTCTGATTCCCCTGGCTGCCTGTTCCGGTTCCCTGTGTTGACCGTTCCTTCCCCCCTTGTGGCTGCTTGTTCCGGCCCCCTATGCTGCCCGTTCCTATCTTCTCGTGGCTGCCTTTCCAGTTCCTATGTGGCTTTTCGGGTGATATTTCTGGACTAATTGTTGGCCTTCTATATTTTATTGGTTAAATTGATGGTATTTTGGGTTGTTTAGTTGCCCCTTTCCCCTATATATATGAAGTGTTTTGTTTAAAAATAGAGATTATGTGAGGTATTTTTGGAGATGAAAACCAGAGGGTTTCTCTTGGAAAAGCTTGCGAGCTTGTTCCACTTCTTCTCTCTTCTTCTTGGGAAGGCTTGCAAGCTTGTCCTCTCCTTCGTCTCGGCTTCTTACCTCATTCTTCTCTCCGTAAGTTCGACGCCACTTGTATCTTTCTTCTCAAACAATTTAAAAGCAAGTTTAGGAGTTTATATCATAGGTTTGTAAGCGTAAAAAGTTGTAAGTGTTATTTTATGTTATAAGTGGTATTGTATTTTGTTTTTAAGTATAGTATTTTGTGTATTTTCTTATTTCCTAGGAAGTCTTTTAATATGCTTGCAAAATTAGGGTCTTCCTAATTTTTTTTTGCTTGCATCACCGACCAACCTCCCTTGCCTCCTACTTGAATTCTTGAGAGAAATCTCTCTCTTTCAAAGGAGAAACATCAAGGACAGCAAAGGAACTTTTCCTACAACTTTTTCGACGCAACAAGATCGATGCATGACCAATCCTGATCTTGATTATGGGCTTGCCTACGACGAGCAAGGCTTCGTGCACATCCTTCAATTGACTTTCTTCGACGTCAATCCAAATATTGACAACACCGTCGAGCAATACGTGGAGCGTATTCTAGATACGCTCATGAAAGCCATAGAAGAGCAACTTGGTACAGTTCAGCGGAGGATTGCAACCCAACCGTGAAAAAGGTCTACCAATCTTCTCTCGTATTCTCATTGTCTAACTTGTTCTTGTGGTTTGATAGATTCATGAAGATCTTGTTCATCTATTTCTGCCAAGCCTAGTAATCGTAAGACTTGAATTTGATCTCTATGCTTCTAATCTCATTGTTAGTGTAGGGATTTTATTTGAAAGCTACTTAATTCGCATTTTATTGATATTCTATGTTATTTTGATAAATCAAGCAATTGGCAAGTGGTTTAGCCTAAGCGTAGGCACCCCTTTCTCGTTTTGTTTCATCATTTTAAATTGCTAATATCTTTAATCATACATTAAAAGCATCTTAGTCCTACATCACTTTCATATCTTTTTTAGTACTAAATCACCGTTATGTTTTAACCAGCATGACAGGAAGCATACTACATCAAAAATTTACCCACAGATTTGTCACATGAAACTCCTGATCATTGTAACTCTAAGGATCATGGCTAGCACCAAACTTCCCCATATTTCAATTGATGAATGGTAGAAGAAAAAATGATGATGCAAGTAGGCACAATTAATATGAGTAGGCTGGTAAGGCACATGAATATTTTCATTGGATCCAATTTTGCCTTATATTGATGAAGAGGTGTATATGATCATCATTGCTCGTTATGAATAAGCATCAGTAATATTTCAAATATTCCAAAATATCCTTTGGCCAATAAAATAAATAGGCCTTACAATCAATTCATTTAAAAACTTGGGTTTGATATTTCGAGCGTGAGCTGTGCTAAAATGGGAAACATCTACTTGCCAAAGCCATTGTGACAATGTACGAAAAAAGGAAGGATGGGAATTCCTTATTAGAAATCAAGGAAAAAAAAAAGCTAAGGAAAATAAAGCCACCACCTAGAGGTTTTACACAAGGTAACAAAAAATAACCTTGGGCTACTTGTCTCAACTTTATTCACAACCCCCATTTGCAATCCATATTTATACAAACTATTAGAAGGATAGAAAAACAAAAACAAAAGAAACTAACAATCAAAATATTAGCAGGACCCACGGAAGGTTAAACTGACCCCTACAGCTGGCTAAACAACAGCAGGTTCAGCCTTTGGCGAAATCGGATGCCGCAACAAGTGCTAGGCCGAGAGACTGATCCAGCATCATTCTCATGTGCTGGGGGAGGCTTCAACATCAGCAAAAGCCAATGAATCTTCATAATAGGGAGATAAATCTAAAATGTTGAAAGCATCAGACACACGGAAATCACCCAATAGTTCTAGTTCATAAGCATTATAAAAATGCATTACACAAATAAAAAGAGTCCATCGGCCTCAGGTTTGAGCTTGCCATGAGCACCGGAAGGAAAACTTACCTTGTGTAACTTTACCTAAACTAGATCCCCTTCTTTAAAAGTGAGTTGTCTCCCAAATTTATTAGCATGTTTTTGGTATTTAGCTATTTTCTTTTGAATTTGATGTTGCATTTGTTGATGGAGCTTGTGAATTTTCTGAATTCGAGTTTGAACATCAAAATTATATCAAAATTATATGCAGCCATTGCAATCGAAGGAACCAACTCTGGTGGAGTAAAAGGATTTCATACGTAAACTGGCTCAAAGGAGCTTCAATCGGTGGTCTAGTTCCAGGATCTGTTATAGGAAAATTCAACTTGGGCTAAGATTTTATCCCAATAGCAAATGTTTTTCCAAATAAAATGGCTCAACAGATTTGCCAAACTCCTATCAATAGTTTCTGTTTGATTTTGTGGGTGATCGGTGGAGCTAAATTGGAGTTTAGTACCAAGTTTTGCTGATAAGATTCTTAAAAAATGGCTAAGAAACTTAACATCCCAATCAGAAGTAATCTTTTGTGAAATATCATAAAGTCAAACTATCTCCTGGAATTAATGATTGGCAATATGAGACGCATCCAGAGTCTTCCTACATAGTACAAAATGTGTCATCTTCAATAGAATGGTCAATTCCAGCTATAATAGAAACTTGTTGCCTTTTCATGGGTGGTAGACCCACTACGGAGTCCAAACTGACATCAACCAAAGTTAATCGAGATTGGCAAAGGAAAATATAACTTAGTACTATGTTGTTTGTTCTTTGTTATTTGGCATGTTTGGCATCTTTTGATGTATCTATCCTCATCTCTAGTAAGTAGTGGCTAGTTGAAGTTTTACTGAATAATTGCAATCAGGGCTTTCACATAAGATAGCCTCACAAAAGGAGAAATGAGAAATGAGAAATGCATAGTTGTTTACCCAAGAAGAGGTAGTCGTCTAGCTTCTTTTATCAACTGACTTATGCCCATTTGATTTATTTCAACATATCGACACCAACTAGTCTAATCTCCTTAGCTAATTAGCTACAACCCATTTGCCTATTTTGACTAAACAACTCTTGTTTATCTAGTCTCCTTCAACTAACTAGCTCTAATCCATTAATATACCTTCACCCAACCAGCTCGTGCAAGTTCCACCTCTATCCAAATAACTCTCAATCACTTGGTCTCCTACATCCAACTAAATCTTGCTTGTCTAGGCTCCATAGTTACCTGTCAAGTTTTCCATCACATGACTAGCTCCTTATTCACTCTTCCCTTACCTAACTACTTCATATCTAGTCTCCTGTCATATGGTTCATTGTCGTTCAATCATCATCACCTAACTAGCTCCTGCTCATTTAAAACCTCTTTTCTCTAAAAATTCTTAAAGGTAACTAGGACCTAAAAACAAGTATGCCAAGTACCTCAGGCTTGTTGACTCTAATACGAGACAAAATGACATCACTAAACCTAGGCTAGTTAGTCAAACCACTTCAACTCACACATTATGTAAGCTTCACCCACAAGATCTTACCAAAACAACTATAGCACCGTATGGCTTGACATAGCCCCATATAGATCCAATGACACATTATGGTCCCAAATGACCTAAAGTGGACTTAGTTGGCCTACTAACCTCATTTGGGTCACAATTGATTCAATTATGATCTAACGGAACTAACTTTGAAATTGTTAGCTCAATATGGTTATAACTGATTCGAAACGACCATACATAACTTAACAAGGCCACAATTGGCTGGGTTTGGACCTAGTTACAGTATGCGCCTTGGTTGACTTGATCTAATGCAAATTAACTCAACTGATTTCAAGTTCAACTAGTACAACCCTAATAAGCTAAGGAAGGCCATAGATAACTAAACTTTGTCCTCTTTGATTCAACTTGATCATAACTAACCTAGCATAGTCTCGGTTGATCCAAAGCAAAGTCATGGATGACTAAGCATAAGTATTGTTAACTCAATATAATTTTGGGTTACCAAAATGTTCATGGCCAACTTGGAAAAGTTTGATTAATTTAGAATCTTTTGGATGGCCCATGATTGACCTAACTTGATCTCAATGATTTAAGCATAAGACCTAAAAGTCCCCAATTCAATTGCTACAAAATTCAAGCAAACACAATAAGGCCTACTAAGCATAAGAGATTTAAATAGCTCAATTAAGTCCAGTTGGTTCCCTAATTAAGCCTGATTTTCCTGTAATTGACTCAGTCCATTAATGGCTCAACTTTGTGACACTCTAAGCCATCCCAACACCTAAAATGCCTTTCATCCTCTCGTTCGCATCTCAAGCAAGCCTCAGGAAAGCCCTCCAACACCCCAAGGCTTCCAAATAATTCTCATAGCCAACTCATTCTCAGCCAACCACAAAACTCTCTCCATAGCTCATCCTAGTCGCAACAAATCCCTTCAAATTATTCAACGCACTTTCTCCACTAAATTTACAATAATTGAGAAGCATCACTCTCAATTATTCCCACTAAGTGGCTACATAAAGAAGTATAATCTCTAAATAATTATAATGAAATTTATTATCTATGCTAGGTAGGCCCTATTATATTTTCTCTTCTGAGTTTTTTAAGAAAAAAAAAATATTGTGAATATTTTTATTTGGTTGTTTAGGTGCTCAAGTTTGTTAAAGCTAAGACAGCCAAGCATTGATAATGATCACTTTGATATATCGTTGCATTGAGTCAATGAGAAAAGTTGCCAAATGATTGAGCTGCAATGTGATTTTGCAGAATTATTTTGAGAGAAAAAAACATAATAGTTTAGAAAAAAGAACTATCAGCATTTGGTATAAAAATACTTGAAGCCTGCCAAATAAAGAGAACAAATAGGGATTTCAAGAACCAATAAATGCATAAGTGCTTCAAGATGTGCACATCAAAATAACATAGCACGAGGCAATAGATAATAATTGACCGAATATAAACTCGCTCTCAAAAGAGATGAGAAGAAATAATGAGAATGCATAACGGATCTCAACTTAAGCATATTTCAATTTAATGTCTTACCCTACAAAATGACAAGTCATTTCAAAGAAAAACAGGTCAACACTATAATTGATTGACAATAATGGGTTCACTATAGTGGGTTTATAGTCATAATAAGGAAAAATCTAGGCATATACTGCTAAATGACAAAAAAACTCTATTAATTGAATTTTTTTACCAATGAAAACAGAAACCAATTCATGTTTTTCAAATAGACTATTAAAATGCTAAATGTTTTTTCAACGTTCAAAAGCAATGCCCAGTAAATTTACTATGAGAAATACATGAAACATCAATCAAAGAGTACCTGTGGCAGCATTGTTGGTATGCTTTCTTGATATTAAGTTTGGCACTATCCTACCAAGTCCAGTCGACAGTACCTTACAGCACAAAGTATAAGTTGATTAATTAATCTTATGACCAATGGATCTCAGCAATATCTCCATTACAGAAATAAAAATAAAAAAATAGCTTTATACCCAGTCGCCAATGCTAAAGAAAATGAAGGGCACGAGTTCAGGATGTAGTTTTGGTTTTATTTTGAAGACACGCTATAATTTAAATACACCATAACAAAGTAAAATGTCCTATACGCCTTTAGGCGCATTGGAGAACGTGAACGAACCAAAAAATAAGTACAATTCCTTGGGCAAGACGAAACAGCTTAATAAGCTAAGTGTGTTACCGTCATCACAATAAGAGCACTGAGTGCACCAGACAGAACTATTGACTTAGGATGCCGCATTGCCATGAGAGCTGCTATGATAAATGTCTCATCACCGATCTAGTAAAACAACAAACAAATCCCAAAAAAAAAGTGAAACTTCAATTACAAAAAATAACTAAACAGCAGAAACTCAATCTTTTACCCAACTAAATTCATTCTACACCCATTCATCAACAAACACTAAAACCTAAGCAAGCTGACCTCACTGACAAGGATCATGGACAGACTTGCAAAGAGGGCATCAAACAGTCCCACGCCATCTTGGTTTACTGCAAGGCCATCAACTGCACTCTCAGCATCTGTTCTGACTGCGTTCAGAAACATCTGCATTTGAAATCACAGATCTATAACAAAACTAGAATAAAAGTTCAAAATAGTAACGCAAATAATTAAATGAACAAACTGATCAATCATTCAAATCCTTAGAAAATTCAAAGCAAGAACAAATGCTAAATTCAAAAGACAAAATCTGGTTACTTTGGTACGGCGATCTAAGGACATCACCGACGCATTCTCGGCACTCCCCACTCTTGTTTCCTGAAAGCAACCAGAACAGGATGGATAAACCCCAATATCGAAAGACAGATGATACAATTAAGCCAATAAAGCAGTGAAGAATAAAAGAACAAGAAGCAAACCTGAGCTAAGGAGTACGCCGAGAGGAAAAGAAGTAATAGTATAACGAAAAGACCACGTGTAATCGCCAACTTATCCATGGTAAGGAACTTCTTACACCCTAGCCTCAGATCTGAACGACAGAAGATGACTGTAGACGGATCTCCTGTTACTACAAGGTATTATACTAAAGTGAGCAACAGATTAGACGTCCATAGAAGTAAAGTGAAGAGATCATCGCAAGAAAATCCTCCAGCGGTAGAGCGGAGTCGATTGAAAATAAAAAACAAGAAAGTCTCGCGCATCGAAGGACAACTAGGATATAAAGCCCAGACGCAAGGGCGCGTCCACGGAAGCAGGTGGAGGCCGCCTACCCCGCCGCGGTTTTCCCACTTCTATAAATGCTATAAAAGGGTGTTCGCCGGCATCGCGAAGGTAGAACATCTCACAGCTGTAGAATATTTATGCATAAATAATATCTGTAGTTCGAGACCACCCGTTCGTAACGTTCGTTCAATTTAGGAAGCTTGCAGGGTTCACTTAATGGAGATATTAAGAATTGTCCGAATTTATTACTAAATATTTAACAAATATTTATAATTGAGTATTTGTTATTCATTTGCTGAGTATTTATAATACTCAACAAATACGTAGCAATCCGAACAGCTCAAACTCCGCACGTAATAATTAGTCTAAGTATTCTTGATGGAGGCTCACTTAATGGATAATTTATTCTGTGTGGAGTGCGAACATAGCTCTGCCTCCAAACTCCAATAAAATCTTGACGTGTGGATTACACATGTGGATATTCATTTGTATTCTTTTTTTTTTTTCTTGTTATTTTCTTGTTAGCCCGACCAACCTGGGCGACGGGTTTTTGAGTAAACATTTGAATGGCAGCGCAGAATTTTCACTTTTCTGGAATTCACTTTTTTTCTTCACCATTTCTTTTCCAGCTTGCATCTTTAGCAATCGAGGTTCTCCTTCGCTCACTTTTCATCTATGCTAATGGATTCACCTTCAAAAAAGGTTAGTCTGTTATTTGCTTGTCATTTTATACGGTAGTCGTGAGAAGTCAAAGTGCATGCAACCATTATTTTTCAAAAATGTGTATTTACTGCGTATGAACAACGTTTTTAGTTGTTGTGTATTTTCTGTGTAGTTAAATAAATGACAGTTACTCTTCTTCCTTTTCAGCTTATGACAGTTACTCTTCTTCCTTTTCAGCTTTTTTTAGGATTTAGTGTTTACTTCGTTATAACTACGTTAATTGGTTCGTGATTATTGCGTGTTTACTGCATAGCTTACTTACTGCGTGTTTGTTGCCTGTTTAGGGTATAGGATTTTTGCTACGTAATTGCTGTGTATTTTTTGAGTACTTGCTACGTTCTTTTTTTAAGTCTTTTTAAGTTTATCCTAGTATTTGCTACGTACTTTTTTTTATTTGCTCTGTACTTATCACGTGTTTGCTTTTTGTTTAGGGTTTAGAATTTTTTATGTGTATTTGCTGCATTTTTTTGTATATGCTGCATATTTTTTGTTTATTTAATATTTATATTTCTATGATATTTCAGGTATATATTCAGCCTCTTACTATTTGATGCTATGTATCAACTTTTCAAACAATCTGCGACACCTTTATGTAGATTATAAACCCTAATGTGGAGGACATTTTAAGAAGCTTAAACATCTATAAATTTCTAAAATTCCCTTCTGTTGAGCAGAACGTACTATTGATCTATGAGCTCCTCATATTGTGGGATATTCCACAATAATTTATTTTTTAGGGGAAACCCACCAAGGAGTCTACGCGTTAATATAAAAAAATTAATGCAAGGTCCTTAAAGGGACCTCAAGCTCATTATTGCTCAAAAGAGCTACAAAAAAACTAAAAAAACCTACGAGCTCGAGGTCCCTACTAACAAAAGGTACAAGAAAACCTAGGAACATGCTACGATGCACAAGATTGGGCACCCAAAAAGATCAGAGATCCAAAAAATAGCAACCTGATCCAGCTTCCCTTCAAGATGTGATCAATATACTCACCTGCAAAAGAGGGATACTGCAAAACAAAATATAACACTAAAGGGATATGGCAAAAATAAAAGCATATAAGGAGATAACAACAGTTATAATTGCAAAGAATAGTCCAAAGATCCATCCAGATAGAATTCGAGGTCATATTTTGGACCAAGCCAGCAGCTGAAAATCCCAGCCAAACAGCCACAGAAATAATAGCCCAAATAAATATAGACCATAAAAACTTGATCACCAAACAGTAAGGAAACATACGAGCAACTATTCCCCAACTAGTAAGCATGAAGGCAATAGAAATCCACTAAGTAATCCCAGCAGCATAAGACCCCAGGATCAGATAATAGCCCCTAGGCAGTAAAACCATAGCTAAAGATATATAATAACCATAGGCCAATAACACTAAAAGGAAACTAGATCCTAACAAAACAACACAAGCAAAGACCCTCAACCAAAACAAAGAGGTTAGCCTGTTGAAAAATACCAACTCAGTCATGAAAATAGCAGCACCTCGAGAGCTGCAGCCAAACCCTCTAGCAACCAGAGAGATCACTGTAGGAAAAAACACCAAACAAAATGAAACCACTGAAACCCCTAAGAAACCGTGAAATGAACACCAAAGATACACATCTAAACAACCACAGTACCAAACTAAAAGCTCTAGCCAAAACAGCCAAGAGAAAAGCACCCCAACACAGATTGCACCCTCATAAGCACAGCAGGGGCAACCAAAAACCAAACCAAAAGGCACAGATAATAGCCCTCCAGGTCAAACCAAACAACTGGGATATGCAGATTTATTTGTAATTCCATGAAATTGTATGTAATTCCATGATGGTCTTTAATTTATTTACTACTTTAATGAAAAGATAAGAATATATGCAGATTTTCCCTACAGTAAATTTCAATTAATACCTCTAAAAATGGAGATTTACTAACAAATAAATTCTTTGTAGATTTTTTATGCCCTCCAGGGAGTTACCTAGGAGGAAACAGACAATTTGCTAGGCATCTAGAACTTCCAAACATATAGCTTTCCTCCTTCCCCTCAGCAAATACCCTCTCCAACAACCAAAAACTATTTAGCCACCTACACACCTCATTCTCCCCATCAAACCCCCTCTCTCTAATCTCCTCAACAAGCCCCCTCTCCAACTGCAGCTCAGTCGACTTAGGATGGTTTCCAAGAGAAATTGATGACATCACTCAATAATACATACAAAAAGTTCTTCCATGAACTTAAAGGTAGGCTGATCATGAGGTATGAGCATCTAGTAGTAAGATTAGAATCAATTGAATACAAGCTGATCCACCACATTACTCAATATAAATTTGATTGTGAGCAAACTCCTACTCCCTTCTCCTTATCATGCCAACAACCCATCCTAGCTGAAGAGATATTTGTTCTAGTCCAAATCAAGCAAGATGCCCAAATGAACCAATTCTTCTTATCATCAGCTAAGAGAAATTCATACTTGATATTAACCATCAAGTTGTGGATGAGCATGAAGAGGAATTGGTCAGATTTAGGAGGAGGGATCAAAAAAGTAGAGAACAGGGACCCCTACCCTAGCTGAACCAATTAATGTTGACAACATACAAATAATGCCTAACTTGCAAGTCCAATATTGGAATATAAGGGCACTGAGATGCTGAGTAAAGAGAAACAATTATTTTTTTATGGTTGTTTTAAAAAATTCACTAACAAGTAAGTTAATGGTGTAAAACTATATTATCAATGCGTATCTTCTACATAATTATTTTTTTTGTGTATCATCATTGTATTTGTTCCCTATTTTCTGTGTATCTATTGCATATTTATTGTATTTTTTCTATGTATTTCGTACATATTTATTATGAATTTACTTTGTTGCAGGTCTCAAAAAATATTCTCTTATGAGAATATCTCAATAAGTAGAGCCGACATTGATGAAATTATACTAGATAGATACATTGATAATAATAATTTAAATTCCTTCGCTCTATTATTAAAAGAGAAGAATAAAGTTAGCCATGATCAATACCATAACTTTTTAATATGTCTCGCCACTACATTGGGTTAGTATACACATGTTATTTATATTTTTTTAGCTATTGCATTTTTCATGTCCTTATAGACTTGTTGCAGGGATGTAAGCAATTTGACCCTGCTACAAATTTATATGTCAAACATATCACTAAAGGTGTTGTTAAGTCATATGATCTTCTACTTCAACCAGTCATCTACGGTGGTCACTAGACCCTTTTGGTTGGCATGCTGAAGTAAGAGAAGTAGAAATTATATGATTCCTTACCCAACCTCCAATATAAGAAAATCCTTCAAAAGATCATAAGTGAGAGAGCAAGTGTTAAAGTACATTTTTCATGTGTGACCTGTCCACTGATATTTGTTTGTTATATTGTTCAGATTAAAAACCAATATGATAACACAAAGGGAACTTCTAATAGTGATATAAGATGATGGAAGGTCATACGACAATGGAAGGTCCAGCCTATGCCAGGTGTGACAACTCAGAAAAATAGTATAGATTGTAGAATATTTATTTACAAATATATGGAATGATTTATTCTTGCAGGTAACAAAAACTAGATCAAAACAAAAAATTGGCAAGAATAAATTCCAAAATATAGGGTTGAATTCGTATGCACACTATTTTGTTCATCGATAAAATGAGCTTTTTTTATACATATGTTTTGGCGTATTCTTTTACTAACTTTTTTTTTTTTTTGCAAAATAGCAATTGTATAATATATAATGAATAAGCCGCATGTGTGTGATTTATACACAACAAGCACATACATAGAAAGCAGATACACAACATATATGCATCTGATATGCATCATATACACAGAAAATACATAGCTGATACGTAAAAACTATGAATTCGATATGTAACAGGTACGGACCAGATACACAACAAATATATAGAAGATACACAACCGATACACAATAAATACACAGCTGATACGTAACAAATACACAACAGATACAGAGTAAATATACAACAAATACATAAAAATATGCAGCAGATACGCAGATAATACGTAATCGATACACAGTTAATTGCAACAAATACACAACAGATATGTAATGTATTCAAAACATAGATAAACCAGTCTAGTTTTCTTTAGATCACAAATGATGAGAGTTTGAAATTCATTAAAATTTTGCTCTACATTCTTTTTTACTTCATGCCAAACATCAATATTTTCAAAACTCTGCCATTTAGTCCGAAAGTCATGAGATTTATAGTTGATAATCATGGTAGATATATGCTTCAATACAATTCCAATGGTGGGATACTAAACTATGTGATATGTATTATTTGAATAAATCAATAAAAATGAATTAGTTTTATCTCATTTAATTGATTTGATTTAGTCCGTGGAGTACTTGTTCAATTATTATCATATTAGCTATGAAAGTTCGTTAGGGATGTTAAGCCCTATAGAACTGGCCCAAGCTAACCAAGAGGGGGGGGTGAATTGGTATTTTAAAAATTCTTTTCACAAAGAAGTAAAAATCACATAAACCAAAATCACACCACAAAAATAAGTGCGGAAGCAAGAAATAAGAACACATAAATTTATAGTGGTTCGGTCAACTCGACCTACGTCCACTCCCCGGAGGCGCCCTCCGAGTATTGCACTACACTCGTGACTCTCCTTTAGCCCCCACAGCTAGGCGGAGAAGACTTTAAAAAGAACCTCTTTTTGCCACCCCAGCTAGGCAGAGAACCTATCTCCTTTTGACAATCAGATGCTGAATCCTTACCTCTACCGACCCTTCCACGGACGAGAAACTCTAGACGAAGAAGAAGTAGAG